>NW_028134771.1:0-91074 GCF_964662115.1 Mustela nivalis | reverse complement strand
GATCCTGAATTGCTAAGGAAATGTTGAAAAAGAAAAACAAAAGTGTGGGCATCACAATGCCTGATTTCAAGCTTTACTACAAAGCTGTGATCACCAAGACAGCATGGTACTGACACAAAAACAGACACATAGACCAGTGGAACAGAATAGAGAGCCCAGATATGGACCCTCAACTTTGTCGTCAACTAATCTTTGACAAAGCAGAAAAAAATATACAGTGCAAAAAAGTCTTCAATAAATGGTGCTGGGGAAATTGGACAGCTATGTGTAGAAGAATGAAACTCAACCATTCTCTTACACTGTACACAAAGATAAACTCAAAAATGGGTAAAAGACCTCAACATGAGGCAAGAATCCATCAGAAACCATCAGAGAATATAGGCAGTAACCTCTTCGACATCGGCCACAGCAACTTCTTTCAAGATATGTCTCTAAAGGCAAAGGAAACAAAAAAAAGTGAAAATGAATTTTGGGAACTTCATCAAGATCAAAAGGCTCTGCACAGCAAAGGAAATAGTCAGCAAAACAAAGAGGCAACCCACGGAATGGGAGAAGATATTCCCAAATGACAATACAGACAAAGGGCTGATATCCAGGATTTATAAAAAACCCCTCAAACTCAACATACACAAAACAGATAATCACATCAAAAATGGGCAGAAGAGGGACACCTGGGTGGCTTAGTGGGTTAAAGCCTTTGCCTTCAGCTCAGGTCATGATCTCAGGGTCCTGGGATCAAGCCCCACATGAGGTTGTCTGCTCAGCAGGGAGCCTGCTTCCTCCTCTCTCTCGGCCTACTTCTCTGCCTACTTGTGATCTCCATCTGTCAAATAAATAAATAAAATCTTAAAAAAAATGGGCAGAAGATATGAACAGACACTTCTCCAATGAAGACATACAAATGGCTAACAAAGACATGAAAAAATGTTCATCATCACTAGCCATCAGGGAGATTCAAATCAAAACCACATTGAGATACCACCTTACACCAGTCAGACTGGCCAAAATTAACAAGATAGTAAACAACGTATATTGGAGAGGATGTGGAAAAAGGGGAACCCTCTTACATTGTGGGTGGGAATGCAAGTTGGTGCAGCCACTTTGGAAAACAGTGTGGATATTCCTTAAGAAATTAAAAATAGAGCTTCCCTATGACCCTGCAATTACACTACTGGGTATTTACCCCCAAAATACAGATGTAGTGAAAAGAAGGCCATCTGTACCCCAATGTTCATAGCAGCAATGGCCACAATCACCAAACTGTGGAAAGAACCAAGATGCCCTTCAACAGATGAATGGATAAAAAAGATATGGTCCATATATACTATGGAGTATTATGCCTCCATCAGAAAGGATGAATACCCAACTTTTCTATCAACATGGATGGGACTGAAAGAGATTTTGCTGAGTGAAGTAAGTCAAGCAGAGAGTCGATTATCATACGATTTTGCTTATTTGTGGAGCATAAGGAATAACATGGAGGACACGGGGAGATGGAGAGGAGAAGGGAGTTGGGGGAAATTGAAGGGGGAGAGGAACCATGAGAGACTGTGGAATCTGAAAAATAACCTGGGGGTTTTGAAGGGGTGGAGATTTGAGAGGTTGGGTGAGCCCGGTGGTGGGAATTATGGAAGGCACGTATTGCATGGAGCACTGGGTGTGGTAATGAATTCTGGAACACTGAAAAGAAATTGAAAAAATAAATAAATTTTTTTTAAAGTTCAATTATTTCTCATTATTATTGTATTTGAGTTGCTGCAGTCTCATGATAAAACATTAATGGCTGAGGAGTTGCTTGTTATGGAACATGGTTCCTTGATATGGAAATTGCTCCTGGTGAAGATGCCTAGAAGATTGTTAAAATGACAACAAAGGTAGATTATTCCATTGACTTGGTTGATAAAGGAAAGGCAGGGTTTAAGAGGACTGACTCCAATTTTGAACATTCTGCTGTGGGTAAAATGCTGTCCAATATCATGGCATGCTACAGAGAAATCATTCATGAAAGGAGGAGTCAACTGATGTGGCAGACTTCATTGTTGTCTTATTTTAAGAATTTGCTCCAGACACCCTGAACTTTAGCAGCCACCATCCTGGTCAGCAGCCAAAAACATCAAGGCAAGACCCTTCACCAGCAAAAAGATTATGACTTGCTGAAAGCTCAGATGATGGCTAACCTTTTCTAAGCAATAAACTATTTTTAGTACATTTTTTAGACATAATGCTATTGCACACTTAATAGACTTCAGTATAGTGTAGACATAGCTTTCATATGCCCTGGGAAATCAGAAAATTAATTTGACTCATTTTATTGAGCTATTTGGTTTAATGCCCTGGTTTGGAATCAAACCCACAATATCTCCAAGGAATGTCTGTAGAGTGAAATGCGATAACTGTGTTCAGTCGGAATATTTCTGTTATCCTGTTCCCCTTTAGCATACTTAATCTATAACTGACCCAGAAAATTGTTTTTAGTCAGGTCCTGCTGGTATATCTACAGTAACATGAGCCATTCCTTTCCTGGGCATGATGGTCTTCTTTCCTAGGTCTTTATACCACTCTTCTGTAACTCTATGAAGTAATTATGAGGTCAAAGTAATTAGAGAAAAAAAAAAAGTACAGTTGTACTCTGCTTGGAACTGCAACACCAAAAAGAGCCAGTCGAGGGGATTGCAATCTAGCTGTGCCATATGTCCAGAGGAATAAAAGACAGCCCTGACCATGGTTAGACAGACCTTACATCCCAAAGACCTATAAAGATACCAAATGTGAACTACATCTGGCATGAATGGACTGTATCACAAGTACATAGAAGGAGTTAAACTTTTACGCAATGAGTTCTACTCATGGAGGCAGCTATTTTAAGAGCAGGGAAAACATTTTAATCCTGCAAACAGATTATTTGGTTGGAATTATTCTCTTAATTGTTCATCATTTTCTTATCAATGCTTCTGTGGACCTTTTTATATAAACGGACATTCTCTCTTTCTGCCAAGTCTGAAAATGTTATCCAATTCTTTCTCATAAAGGCTGCAGTTTGCAAACTTAGCTCGCAAATCCAAATAACTATGTAATTACCAACCACATCTTTAATTTAGAGCATCTGATGTTATAAGGCATAAAAGTAAAAGTAATGGTTCTGAACACCATAAATGTCTTGATAACAAATAAACCAATAAAAATATTACTCAAGATAATGCATGCAATAAGGAAACTTATAGAGAATTTATATGTATGCTTAAAGCATCCATTCAAAATTTGCTTTTACAATCATTTTAAATGAATAATAAACATGTTACATTACTAAAAATAAACTCAATGACAGTAACAAAAGAAAAGAGAACAGCTGGTATAGTGTGCTCCAGTGCAGCTGTTTCGTATTATTTAAAATTTTACATTTTGCAACAGAAACTATAGCAATCTAGGTTTTTTTAAAAATGCTGTATTGATTTGGACTACTTTAAAATTTCCTCTCATAGCCCCAAAATACAATGTTTTAAACTTAAAGTCATCAATTTCAATCTCCATATTACAATGGGTCTACATGCTCAAATATATGAATAGATGGGGTCGAATCTTAATAAATTTCATATACAGCATATTTGCATCCATTTATAAGATTTTGTTTCAAGACCTGAAAACAAAAATAGACACAATCTTCAAAATACAGACTATTTATTCCTCCACATGCTCTAGGTACTAAGGCCAAACCCAGAAAGAGCTATACATAACACACCACACAATTATGTGAACTGTGACAACCGGACAAAAACTTTGGAATGATTTTTTTTTTAAGATTTTATCCATTTATTTGACAGACAGAGATTACAAGTAGAGAGAGAGAGAGAGTGAGAGAGAGGGAGGGGGAAGCAGGTCACCGCTGAGCAGAGAGCCCGATGCGGGACTCGATCCCAGGACCCCGAGATCATGACCTGAGCCGTAGGCAGAGGCTTTAACCCACTGAGCCACCCAGGCGCCCCTTTGGAATGATTTTGTGAAAAAATCTTATTGGATACCACTATGCGTTGCATCCTGAAAACAAAAATAAGTGAAAAAGCAATTCTTGCCCCTAAAAGGAAGAGAATGAGAAAGGAAACCACAGGTGCGGGGAGGCCAGGATGCCTCCATGCCAGGCACCTTGCACACCATCTCCTTTGAATCTCACTCTAAGAGGTCATCCTGTTGCCCTCATTCTCTCTTTCCCTGTGAGCCTTCTCTCCCTCCTATTGTGTCTTCCCCTACAAATAGCCACCACCACTTTCCTTTCCTCCATCTTTTCCTTCCCCTAAAACATCCTAATTTCTCCCCATTAATCTTCCAAAACAGAATGAGGTACTGAGTGGATATTGGTCCAAAAGATGGCCTGCATACAAAATTTAAGATCACTTTGTGTACCATGTACAGCCACTATGGAACCCACACTTGGCTTCAGCATCCCTGCTGCATCATAGCCCTCCAAGGTCAACTGCCATGTCCCCAGGAAGCTTCTTTGCCATGTAGCTTTTTTTCTCTACTATGGGGTCAATGGATATAGCTCTATACCATTTCTCATGATCCCAAATTAAAATGAAACTCCATGCATACGAAGGTTCTTTCTCCCTGCCCCTTGCTGCAATACCCTGTGATGCTAAATATTCCCATAGTTCCTAAAAGATAGACATCTTCCAAAAATCATACATCTTGGCAGGCAAAAGATACTTTGCAAAACAACACTGTGTCCTTTAATAGATGAAAACCATGCTTGAGTATAAAGGGTGCACTTTGTTAAGCCAACCCAGACCAAGACCCAATCTCTCTCCTCTATTTTCTTCTGCCCCGTATCTTGATTAATTCATGATGTTTAACCTTTAATATATGTGCTGCCAAAGCGAGCACATGTTTAACCTTTAAGTAGTCGAGATCAGAGCTGCTTTGAATTCTCCAAATACAATCTGATCACACTCGTTAACCTTGTCAACCTTCCAAATTAATAGTGACATTTGCCCTTATTTAATGACTGAAAAATAAGTTTTTCTCATAAGCAAAATTTTGGCAGTGACTCCAAACTTCCCATATCTATCCTTTAGTGGGGGAGGAGGAGGAAGAATGATAGGTTGTGCTTGATGTGATTTCAAGAAGTCTCTTCTGCTAGTCTCTAGGCTGTCTTTGGCAAGTCCAGTGCGTTTCTCTCTAGCTTGGACACCACGCATACTCATCCACACATGCAAATACAGTCTCATTGGATCATCCTGCTACTTTTAGAATCTTCTTTTAAAAATACTTTTTTTTAAAGGATTTTATTTATTTATTTGACAGAAAGAGATCACAAGTAGACAGAGAGGCAGGCAGAGAGAGAGAAGGAAGCAGGCTCCCCCCTGAGCGGAGAGCCCGATGCTGGACTAGATCCCAGGACCCCGAGATCATGACCTGAGCCGAAGGTAGCGGCTTAACCCACTGAGCCCAGGCGCCCTAAAAATACTTTTTTTAAAAAATTATATTTATTTATTTGACAGAAATCTCACGTAGGGGGAGAGGCAGGCAGAGAAAGAAAGAGGAGGAAGCAGGCTCCCCGCTGAGCAGAGAGCCGGATGCAGGGCTCAAACCCAGGACCCTGAGATCATGACCTGAGCTGAAGACAGAAGCTTTAACCCACTGAGCCACCCAGGCACCCTAAAAATACTTTTGATATGCCAGTTATAAATTAGTCTTTAGCAAATGATTAGGTCAATTTCCTTGGGAATTCCTAACAAAATGTTTAATAAAACTTGTTTAAATCTACCAAATGTATTGGAAATGCCCTTGAAAGTCAAAATTAAATAAATTCGCCACTTTAAAAATATTGTAAACATCATAAAGAAAGCCTTCTAGAAGTTATTCTGAATGAGATTTCAAAAACAACAAGTCAATTAGTGAAGCAACATTTACATGGCTTTCTCCTCATCTTCATTCCCAGGTCACTTTAAATGGAAAAACTTGCACTAGTTTTTAGTCCCATCTGAGGGAGATACACACATCTATAACCTATATGGACATCTATAACCTATAAGGATTTTCCATGTGTCAGTTTGGTATTGGTTTGCAAAAATTTGACCCTAGAGAAAAATTCATGGTAGGAGTTAGTGAGGCTACATAATACATTATTGATAATTTTTATTATCATAATTTCTGGGGAGAAAAAACTAATAATAAGGTGGATTTGCTCTTCTCTATAAAAGCTTGCTGAATTGATTTACTACCTAACTACCCGCATATGAATTTACATGGAGCATTGCCTTCACTCTAAGTATGGATAATCCAACATGGAGGCTTAAGTCCCCTATTTTTTAAAAGATTTTTCTTATTTATTTGAGAAAGAGAGCATGAGCAGCGGGGAGAAGCAGAGGGAGAAAGAAAAGCACACTTCCTGATGAGCAGGGAGCCCCACGTAAGGCTTGATTCCAGGACCCTGAGATCATGACCTGAGCCAAAGGCAGTCACTTAAATGACTGAGCCACCCAGGTGCCCCTAAGCAATCCCTTATTAATGAGGTAGAACTCAAATTAGATTTTTCCCCCTTCAACTTGCCTGGCAAATGTTTCCCTACCAAGTTAGTAATCTTTACAACTAGTAGAGAATCTTATGACATACCCACCCTTGGCCGAAGGGTGAGACTGATACTCAAATGGCTCCAAAAGACAGGAAATCCAAGGGGCGCCTGGGTGGCTCAGTGGATTAAGGCCTCTGCTTTCGGCTCGGGTCATGATTCCGGGGTCCGGGGATCGGGCCCCGCATCGGGCTCTCTGCTCGGCTGGGAGCCTGCTTCCTCCTCTCTCTCTGCCTGCCTCTCTGCCTGCTTGTGATCTCTGCCTGTCAAATAAATAAATAGAGTCTTAAAAAAAAAAAAAAAAAAAGACAGGAAATCCAAGCCCCCAGCCAAAGAGAATTATTCTCAAAGATTAAAATCTAATGGCATTTGCCCTATCACTGTCAGACTTGCTCGGGACCCACGATTCTTTCTTCTTTCCTTTTGGATTGGAAATGTCTATTCTATGCCTGCCTACCATTGTATTTTGGACACAGATAACTTTGTTTTCTGGTTTCATAGGTTCACAGATGGAGAGGAATTATGCCCCTAGATTTATCCTATGCCAAGTATCACCCATAACTGATTTAGATAGTATGTGCATATTTTGGACTTAGAGTTGATGCCAGAATAGGTTAAGACATTTGGAGATGTTGGGGTGGGATGAATGTGTTTTGTATGTGAAAAGGGTATGAATCTGGAGGGCCAAAGCAAACGTGCTATGGTTAAATCATGTCCCCCCAAGATCCATACATCTCAGTCCTGGCCCTCAATACCTCACAATGTGATCTTATTTGGAAATAGGGTCTTTACAAAGATAATAAAGTTTAAGTGAAACTATTAGAGGGAATCCTCGTTCAATATAATTGGTCCTTAGAAAAACGGGGAATTGGGGCACAGAGATATGCATGGAGGGAAGATGGTGTGAAGACACAGAAGGAGGAGACAGCCGTCTATAAATCCAGGATAGGAGCCTGGACCAGAGCCTCCCCTCACAGTCCTGGGAAGGAACCAAGCCTATCGAACCTTGATTTCCAACTTCTAGCCTCCAGAGCTTTGAGATTATAAATTTCTATTTAAGCCACCTAGTCTCTGGTACCTTCTCATAGCAGCCCTGGAAAACTAACACAATACCATTTAATACTAATGATTTAACATAGAAAATATGTTGATATTTAAATCATAAGGTTTATGTGATATTTGAACATCTATTCAATGCTATTAATTATATTTTGAATAAGATATTGAAAAAGCTTTCACTTTCTTATAAAACATAATTAAAAATTATAGAATTATACTTTGATAGTCATATATTTGGTATGCATATTTTGCACTTGCATAACTAATTAAAAGGAGAAAAGTCAAAACAGAACAGTCTGAAAGCATATGCAAAAGAAAAAATAAGAAGTAATAGTAATTATATTTAATTGATAAATAGGCTACCAAGTCATTTTCAGAATTTGGCTGAGCTTTTTCAGAGCTGAAACCATGATTGTAATATTCAACAGATCAATTCTTAAGAGAAAGAAAAAGCTGATTTATTAAAAATGCATAATTCCCCATCAGATAAAACTTGCATACAAATAAACAGGATGATGCCGAAGAGTAAGATTTCTTTTTAACTCACTCTAATTAGATTAATGGAAAACCCAAATAACAAACAAAACAGTACCTTTAAGCCATTCTGATGTCAGTTTCCATTGAAATATCTCCAAAAACCACTGCCAATTAAATACCATTCATGAGAACTTCTGTTTCTAAAATTTGAAACTACTTAAAAGGAAATCTCTGCTGAATATACATTGTACCTACATGTACTGCAAATGAATAAAGAATACCAAATAGACTAGAAAAACTCAATCTTTTAACTTTGATTCTTTTTTTTTTTTTGATGTGTTCTTCATGCCTTCCTCTGAGATTAAAAAAAAAAAAAAAAAAGTTCTTTTCTATGTTGTATGGTTTAGAGTAACATGATCAATGATCATGTCACAAATTAGTCCTGAATAATGCCTTTTGTTCTCCCAGGGTTTTATTTTCTACCAGGAATGAGAGAAATTGAATCAGCTCTTTGTCCTGGTGCACACCCAAAGAGAACCTTAGTCATCTCCCTCCCACAGGCTCCCCTGCCCTGGACTTCTCTCCACCCATCATCTTCCCTGAGCAGCCACAGCTGGAACAGGAGCCACAGGAGTCAGGGATCTTGTACCCAATGGCCAGAAGGATGGCTCTTTCTGGCATGAGAGAGGTAGGACTACCTGCTCTTTTCCGGGTGGCTGTTAAAATCTCAGAAGAGCAGACAAAATGTTCTGATTCCTGTCCTCCCTGTCCTAACCCCACCCCTTGTTCCCAAATGCTCTGACAGTAACAATGTACATTAATAGGATGACTAGAAATAATTGCTGGGAAAAGTTTAGAAATTAACGCATGCAGCACCATGATGACCACCTCGCCTCATAGGGTGATGCTTGCCTTCCACAACACCTTATAATGTGTGGAGGCACAGAAAACAATGGTGCCCATCCCAGGGCCTGGAGATCCTCCATCAGAGAGATCCACGCAAAGGCAGCTATGGCCCTGGAACACAATCATGGGGGTGGAGCTGTAGCTGCTGCGTTCTTCAGAATGGGAGGAGCTAGTAAGACACACCGGCGCCCCCCCCCACCGACTGTGGGGACAAGGCTGACTTGACCACTGAAGGCTGTGTGCTTAACCTCTCCGGAAGCTGCTGTCCTGACAGATGACAAATGACCTACACAGCCAGTGGATGCCGTTTTAAATTTTTTTTTTTTTTTGAGGGGAAGGCAATAGCCTCCCTGAAACATATTCTTCAATGTCTAAGAGACCATTGCTGGCTCCAAGGTCGATTAGAATAAAGCCTCCAGGTAGGTTTTACTGTCGTATATAACATTAAACATTTGCAAGCAATCTGACTCAAGGCATTCATCTTATGATATTTAGGATGTAAGCCCTTTTATTCCCTAGCTGGTAGAGAAAAAAACGGCATCAGCAAAGACCAGGTTGAACAGCTTAGCCTTGACGGGGAGCAGAGACACTGTGGTGGAACTTCTCAGTTCACGGGGTACAAACCCACTCTACTTGTGCTCAGTTAATTCTCCTAAAAGCTATGTGACTTTTCGGAGAATGGACTGCCACCTGCCAAAGCACAGGCAGGCCGTTTGGACCCATTGTCTCCTTTCTATGACCTATTAAATATCACTGTACTTAGGGCAGAGACAACTATTTATGGAGTGGGACTTGACAGAAAGTACCCTGGGGTGACAGGGACATATGAGGAGTCCTACACAGGACATACTTCTAGGGAAAGTTGAATTAATTTATAAGGTAAAATGCAGCTCAGTTTTACATAATAAATTTGGGAGGATAAGAGGTAAAAAAGACATACAATTGAAATTGTTCTGCGGAGTGGGAAGGAGACTTCAATAAAATAAATATTTGGCTAGAAATCAAATTTTCATTCTCTACACAGAACTGTCACCAGCCTCTAAGGAATCGACAAAGTCTGAGGATGAAGAAAGTAAAACCAGTAACTAAAGTGTCAAGAGGACCAATAAGCACAGCTCCAACCGTTTACTCAGATCTCTCTCATTTGCTTTAAATGTCCCTGATTCTTGTCCTTCTGACTGAGGTGGTTTGGGGGTTTGTCTTCTGGTCTCCTGCTTGGCTGCCTCTCTGATGAGCTCTTTCCTTGCTGCATTTTTGATATCTCAGTGATCATCTCGGCTACCTATCAGGTACATGAATTTGGCTGTTTAGTTACAAAGTTAACAAGCCAACCTGGAGCTTTTTACCTGTGTCCATGCCCTGCCCCCACACCCCCCCAGCTGGTAATGGGAGTTCAGTGATGAGTCCAAGCAGCTGCCTAGGCTCTTTTTCCTAGAGACCATCCCTGGTGCCCCACTGCACTGGACACCTAACCTCCGGCACCTAACTTAATTCTTGCTGCAAGGAAATGGTTTTGGAGTTCGGTTTGCACAGACAGATCTCTCTTCGTGAGTACTTCCAGTGGAACAGCACCTGAGCTCTTCCTCCTGTTTGCCTTGGCTCTCCCAGATTTCTTCCTCCCAGTTGGTTGCCTCCTTATAGGCGGTTTAGGGTCTCTTTGCCTGCTTTCCTAGCTTATAAACCTGAGGAAGAAGCCATTTGGTTCAGTCAGTGATGCTCTGAGCTTTGGGGAGGAACTAGAAAGTAGAAAGCTATTTGGTTCAGTCAGGAAAGCCCCAACTTTTGAGAAGGAGCCTATGCTCACAGAGGTCCTCTGGACTTCATTTGGTTTGCTTGTCCCTGAAGCTTTCCATATCTTTACATAAAACTGGCCATGTTCTAACTGGGAAATGGAAAGTGTTAGCCTTGTTTTATAAAAGGAAGATTTTTGGAAATTGGGTCTTTAAGATTTTGTTTACATCTTGTTTATTTGTATATGTTCATGTATGTTGTACATGAGTGTACACGTAAACATACACATGTATGTTAAACACGTGTATGTTGTATTGCTAGATAATTTCTCTACCTTTCATGGTTTTGCTAAAATTAATTTGTAAAAGAGCTCTATTTACTTGGTTTAAAGGCAAGCGCTTATAAGAATTGGACAATCTAAAACTCAGAAAAATAGAAATACAAATGTATTCAGGTTCATGCAATCTTGAAAAATACTCAGTATTAAAGCTAATTTAAGGTGTGGTTTAATTAAAATGGACATGTCTGTGAAATGATCAGCATTAAATGTAGGACTTTTATTCTGCTTGTGTTTACTGAAAGTCAAATAAGTTCGTGTTACCTTCATTGCAAAATTTGTCAGAAAAGAAAAAAAGGCCTGAGAACATTGTCAAATGCCTCAAAGTTTTATGGGTAATCTAATAGCAAATAGATTTGAATAATTTTAATAAATGTAATTGAAACTACTAGAAATAGTAGGGGAACAACACTGTATGCAAGGAAAGCAAGACCGATTATTTAAAGAGAAAACTTAGGACAAACTCTGAATATAAAAGGAAAGTTGTAGAAGGCTTCTGTGCAAAAGGAACCTTTGGAATAGGAATTTTGTGCATGGTCATGAGGAATGAGATGATGGAGATTAGCGTGTAAACAAGTTAACTAGGGAGTGAGCCCCACCTGGAGAGGAGAAGGGAGAGTCAAAGAACAAGATCAGGTGAGAACTGAAGCGTCAACAGAAGCCTTAGTTGACTCTGCAACGCATTCCAAATGCAGGATTACCCTTCAGAACCACCCTGAATTTGGACAAAAGGGCTGGATTCTCTACCCTCCTGTGGAACCGTCTTTGGACGTGACCACCTTGGAGGAGGTGTCATCACCTGTAATTCTAATTATTAAAGTGTTGTATGTCACTGAATTTCCTTGTCAATTGCATTATAATAACAGTTTTGGTATCTTTAAGGTCACAAAACTAAACAGTGTAGGACTATTGGAGCTAATGGGGAAACGGCATTCAAACAGACTCTTGTTTAAAACATTGCTGGTTTGCTATTGTTTTCTTTCCCAGATTTTTTTAAAATTTTTTAAAATATTTGATTTATTTATTTGACACAGAGATCACAAGTAGGCTAAGAGGTGGGGGAATGCGGTGGGGCAAGAGAAGGGGTAGGAAGCAGGCTCCCTGTTAAGCAGAGAGTCTGATGCAGGGCTCCATCACAGGACCCTGAGATCATGACCTGAGCTGAAGGCAGAGGCTTAATCCACCGAGCCACCGAGGTGCCCACTTTCCCAGATTTTAGGCTATGTATGACTTAGGGAAATTTGGTATAACATTCCTTTGTAAACAAATATGAAACATGTATCTTTATTTCCCTTCCTGATCCCTCCAGAATTTAGACTCCCTCGTAAGTATTCTTCTGTTTCAATAGCAATGCATTTATTTGCATACGTTTAATAAGGATCTGTTCTCCTTATGTCAGGACACAATTGGAAACACTGGTTATCTTACCGAGGCTTTTCCCAGCATGTCATAGTTAAGGGAGATCTCCATAGATTCAGCTATGACAAGGCAGCTTTAAGGAACTAAGGTTAACTTGATGGAGCGAATGAATCGACCTGGTACCTTGCTTCTTAGCCTTAAGGGGCGACTAGAAATTCAATCTGAAATTTCTTATGAAAAGTTCCAGGAAAACCAATTTTAAAAAAACAAGCAAAAAAAAACCTATATGGACCATCACTATTTTGCTGCACTTAGGTAAATAATAAGGCCAAGTTTATTACAAACATTTTACAAACAAATTATTTTACAAACAAATTAGTCCTAATTTGGCTATCTTTGGAAATGAGGGTGATTTTAGAGAAATGATGTTTTAGTAAACATACTGTTATGGATGTTAGATTTTAATGCTGATTAACTGTTTGTGAGAGCTTACTGTTTGCCTGTAAAACTGAGTTAGATCCTGAATTCTGGTGTTCTCAAGTATCTGGCCAAGACTCTCCACACTAATATTTCTAGTTTTCTCCCATTCTCTTGACTTGGAATCATTGAGAAATGAAACTACTCTTTTTCTTAAAGCCCTGCAAACTGAAACTATACAGCTTGATGTAAACTTCAGAGAAAAACTGCCACCATGGCCCATGTTTAGGCCATCTTGATGCCTGTTGCTGTATAAACCGCTCAAAGATCCCCAGAGACCTACAGATAATTGAGCAAGTTGATTTCAGCCATTCTGATATGACGGGTCTGCCCCTAGAAAACCCAAAGTTTAGATGTTTATGGACAAGAACAGTTCCATGGATCAAAGATCATTAAGATCTGGGTGCAATGGTGACCCAGCAGCTGTTGTCCACCACTGAGAACACCAAAAATCAGACTGGTTGCCCAAGAGAACACCTGGGCAGATCACGCTACCAAGCCAGAGGCTCTGCAGCCTCTGCAGAGATCCAAAAACCTCTGTTAATGGCTTTAGCACCAGGCACAGATTTAACTAAAGTTATCAACTGCAATATTCCTTGGAGGACTCAAAAAGACCAAAGGAATGAGGATTCAAACACCATGCCAGCACTAGAACCAGCTGGAAATACAATGAATCCTTATCCCAGAACATCTTATGGGAGAAATATTTAACTTATTCCCCAAAGCTCCTATGATGGGTGAGATGCTACTCTTCGATGGACCCAGGGTATATTGCAGGTCCCAGTCTTTGGAGAACTATTTTTAAAATGTGGTATTTGTGGGGCACCTGGGTAGCTCAGTGGGTTAGAGCCTCTGCCTTCGGCTCAGGTCATGGTCCCAGGGTCCTGGGATTGAGCGCTACATCGGGCTTTCTGCTTGGCGGGGAGCCTGCTTCTTCCTCTCTCTCTGCCTGCCTCTCTTCTTACTTGTGATCTCTGTCTGTCAAATAAATAAATAAAATCTTTTTTAAAAATGTGGTATTTGTGCTAAAATCAATCCTAAGACTGGGTCCTTACCAATTTAAAAAGGTACACAACTCAGAGACCTCAAACCTGGAGGAGACTGGCAAATAGATTTTGCCAGGATACCAAGAACAACAGGTAATTTTTTATTTTATTTTTATAAATACAACAGGTATTTATAGAGAACTCTACAGACTAGGTTGAAGCTCTTCCATGCTGTTCAAAGAAGGCCTTTAGTTACAAAAACACTATGCAAGATCATTCCTAGGTTTGGATTGCCACTAATAATTCAGAGCGATGACGGAGATGCATTTGTGGCAAAAGTCACATAAGCAGGGTCCAAAGCCTTGGGCATTAATGGAAATTAAACTCCTTCCTGAAGACCCAAATAAATTGGAAAAAGAGAATAAATGAGCATCAAAAAAATGCTGCTTGGACCAGCAAGCCTCTGGTCCAGAGAAATCCGTGGACAAGTACAAAAGAAATCCGTGGACAGGTACAATAATTTGTTGGTTATAACAGACCTCCCCCAAGGCCCTAGATAAAATAGTATAAAAAAAACAAACCAAAGTACAAAAATCCTGGTAACCTAGAATATTGGGTTTCAACTTGGAGCTAAAGTTTTCTAAATGAATGCAAAGAGTTTCCATTCCTCTAATTCTGCTCTTTGCCCCATTTTAGCAGGAAGTAACTAGAAGGGTCATTATCCCAATTCCCTCAAGAATGAGCCATAATCAAAAGACAGTGGGGATTGACACTGGTAACCAAAGGGTTAACAGGACTGATAAGCACAGCTGCAACTTTTACCCAGACCTTTCCCATTTGTCTTTAAATTTCCCTGATTTTCCTCTTGCAGCAGGGTGGATCAGATGTTTGCCCTCCTGTCTCCTCCAGCTCTCCTTGGGCTGCCTCCAAAATCAACCCTTTCTTTCGGGGCCCAATGTCTCAGTGATTGTCTTTGCTGCCCATCAGGCAGATGGACTTGTTTCGATTACAAAAGAGGCTATCTTATACTTGTACTGGTTTGGTTTCTCTTGTTTTTGTTGTGAGTTTTTTTTGTTTGTTTGCTTGCCTGGCACCTAGACTTCACAGTACATAATTACTACTTCTCAATTTCTTATTCATTCAAACAGTAAATACTTTTATGTACCCGTTATGCACAACTCCTTGGCATCAATGGCTATCACGGGTCAATACTGCATGCTCCCTGCTCTCATGCAGCTTAATCATGTTATCCCCAAATGCAGAATTACAAACCGATTTAATATGGCTTGGGGAGCATAGGAAAAAGACTTTCTGAAGAAGATGGACTTAAACCACAAGGAAGGAGGAAAACCAGAAGGATGTGGCAAATGGACAAGACGAGAAATAGTCATGGGATTTTGCCACATGGTGGTTATTAATGACCTGACATAGAATTTTATTGATGTTTTTAAAGTGGAAACCAGACTGGAGTGCTCTAAGCAGGAGTGAGTGGGAGAAAAAGTTATGTAGATAACAGGAAAAACGAAACCCCACTTTTAAGAAGCTTGGTAGGGAGAACAGAACAGTAGAGAGAATGTTACCTGGAGGGGGAGGATCAGAGGACAAAATTAAAAAACCTAGTAGCTTAGCTTTCTGTCACCTGCAGTCCCTACCCTCATCTCTATAATAAAAATAGCTCATGGACAACATAGTTGCCCAGAGTGAGTGGTGCTTGGACTGGAATCAAAATTATACTCATACAGGAATATTCATTTGGTAAAGTTTAGTACATGCAAAAAGTTCTATTATATAAAAACTATCCTTTGGACAAGGCAGTAGCATTATGAAATATAATTTCTCTTTCATTTACAATGGAATTTTACCTGCTTCAATTTAAAATATTTTTTAAAATAATTTCTGGACACACCGGACCAGCATAATTTGCTAAATATTTCGTTTCAAATTTACTATTTCTTAATATTCAATTATATGAACAAATCTGCCTAATCTGTGCTGATGAGGTGTACTAGCATTCCACCTTGTGGATTATATAGACCCATGGCCTTTCACTTGCTAAATTAAATATTTAAAGAGAATATTAATGCTTTCAAGCCAAAAGCAGATTATTTCTGCTCTGGGAGTCAGTGCTGCTGCTGCTGAAATGCATAAGCCAGGCTTCTGCAGCACAGCAAAATAAAATAATTTGAGGATAACATTGTATACATGTATTCCCCTCGAAGCCATATTTTATCATTATAACTTAGAACACAACTATTTTCACTGACATCAACAAGTCTCACATTTATATTAATTGCATAAGATAGCACATTACAATTTTTTAACACATTTTTTAAAACTTTTATTTATGCTTCAAATCTTAAGCCCAAGATACATTAACTTCACAGGAAATCTGCTCTGAGAAACCTCTTTCTAGGCCAAACACCTGCTTCCCCTCAGACTCCCCAAAACACAGCGCATACACGTCATTCTCTGTTCACAGTCACCGCCTTCCTGCCAGTGCGCTGCTCACACCCAGATCGGCTCAACTGTGGCGTTCTGTAGCACATTACAATTTTAATTACAGGAAAAGAGTAATCGGCTCTGTGCCTAAATGGACACCTCTAATATTTGAAAAAATAGACATGAAGGGGCACCTGGGTGGCTCAGTCTGCCAAGTATCAGACTTGGGCTCAGGTCAAGACCCCAGAGTCCTGGGATTGAGCTCCATCCCCTCCAGGCTCAGCTCAGGGAGTCTGCTGCTCCCCCCACCCCCATCCTATGCCCCTCCCTGCATTTGTGCACTCTCTTTCTCTCTTTTTTTTCTTCTCTCAAATAAATAAATGAAATCTTAAAAAAAAAAAAAAAAATATATGAGACTAAGTAGCTAACATTACACCCACCCAGGGGAGGCATCCTTAACTAAAAGCCACAAAGAGCAAGCCTAATTCCATTCCAAGTGTTAAATAGATTAATTCACAGAAATTGATCCAAGTACCTGGGCTATTTTCTCTGCTACTGTTTCTCTTGACATTCTAGCCTCTGGCTACTATATATTTTTCTACAAAGGAAGTATTTAGGATACAGCATATCTAATAAACTCAGAAGGAGTCACTGTTGATCAGATAAGGAAACCACATTCTAAAAAAAAAAAAAAAAAAAAAAAAAATGGAAGGAAGCCAATCTGCACACACTGGGTTGTGTGGTTATGTGAGACCCACTGATTAGAAACAGATTTTAAAAGCCGTTCAAGTTCTCCAGCCTGGATGCTAATCTTTTTCCTCCAGAACTGAGTGAAGAAAAATGCCAGGGTTATTTTGGAAGCACCGAATTACAAGATCTAGGAATAAGCTACTTCATCAGACGGGCAGCTAGAAAATCCTATTTGCAAAATAGCTCCCACCAGCTTCTTTTATGTCCGAAGTGAGACTCAATTTTGGCTAGAAAATGCACGCCTGTCAGCGGCAAGGAAGAGGAATGGTGGCTCTACCCGCTATCAGAAACACCGTTGCCTGGATGAATGGACCGCGGGAGCGCAGTGTCTTCCACGCACAGAACTGACCCGGGTACAGTCGCTGTCTGTCTCCCAGTCCTAAAGAACAATCTCTTCGAGACACCCGGGGAGAATATCCCAAGCAGATGGTTTGAAGCAGGCAGCCGGGGCTACACAGTGGCCGACTACCCCTCCCGGCACGAAGGTCAGTAAGGTAGCGAGGTTAAAGGCACAAAGCAGCGGAGGGGCGAACTCCGGCACCCTCGCGAGGTCTGCGGGCGTTGGGCATATCTAGGCGGTCCCCGGAGCCAGCCGAGGAGAGGCTTGGGACGCAGGCAGGGCAGAAGGTGAGCATAGCCCTCTCTCCCCGCTGCTTTTACCTGCCACAGCTGGAGCATGGCTACTGGCTCCTGCTGAGTCCGCGCCCCGGCTCCGGACCGGACAGCAGCCTCCTCCTCCCCAGCCTGCACCTGCAGTTGAGCCGGCCCTCTCAGGACAGCGTACTCTCCAGGTATCCCAGCGTCAAGGTCCCATGGCTGGGACTTCTCCGCGCCCCGCTGGGACGCCCCCGCAGCTTCTCCCGGCTCTCGCCTACGTGCTCCTGAGCTGCCCGGTGCTACAGGGACAAGCACCCTCGCCTGGGACGGAACCCCACCCTGCGCTCTATCTGCCCACCTGGGATGCACTGGCCTGCAATAACCCCGACAGCCCCAGCGTCCTGATCGCTAACCCCGGACTCCGGGTTCCCGCGGGCCGCTCGCTCTGGCTCGATCCGCTCCGGGACCTGGTGATTCGAGTGCAGCCCGGGCACCAGTGCGAGGTGACGGTGCTGGACACCCTGCCGCTGAGCCACGGTGCGCTCTCCCCTGGCCGCTTCCCCTGCACCTTCGGGACCCGCCAGGTCCAGTACACTCACTTCGGCTCCCGAAGCCCGGGACGCGCTCGGGTGCGGCTGCAGCTGCGCTATGAGGCCCCGACTTACACGCTGGTACGGCCCTTTACGCTGGATGTGGACCTGGTCTTCTCCCAGCCAGAGCTGGTGACCCGCAACAGGCCTTTGTCGGTGGAGAAGCTGCGGGGCTGGAGCCAAGCCATCGACCGGAGAGTGCTGGAGTTCGCCTCCCTGGGGAACGGAGCCTCTACCACCAGCAGGTGCTGGCTCACCCTTCTTCCTCCCCAGGGCGGTCCGCTGCCCAAATATGGACGTTTGGTGGACGCCATGGGGACTCCTCTCCCCAGAGGCAAGAGGGTAGACTGTGAGGCTTTTGTCAGAGCTGGGGTGCGGTATCAGCATACTGCCACTATCCTGTCGCCCAATCGGGACTATGTGCCCCTAATGGCGGAGCTGCTAGGGCCAGAGGACGGAGGCGCGGGGTCAGAGGAGGTGCTGTCCCGCGAGCACTTCCAGCTGCTGGTGAGCATCCATGAGGGAGTAGAGAACACTGCACCTAGGCCCAGCTTTGCGGCCCTGATGATGATGGAGGTCAGTCAGTTCTTACTAACAGCCCTAACCCCTGACGCATTGGCTGCAGATGACGAGGAGTCTGACCCTGATGACCTGGTCTTCAACATTCGCCTTGCCCGCACAACCACGCCAGGGCAGGGGTACCTAGTCAGCACTGATGACCCCCTGGGTCTTCCAGTCTCTTTCTTCACACAGCGTGAGCTACGAAACCTGAAAATTGCCTACCAGCCCCCAACAGAGAAACTGGATTCAGAGCACCTCTTCCAGCTGGAGCTGGAGGTGGTGGACGGAGATGGCGCCACCTCAGACCCCTTTGCCTTCACGGTGATAATGAAACCCATGAACACCCTGGCCCCAGTGGCTAGATGTAACCAGGGACTGCTTCTATTTGAAGGTCAGTTAAAGCCTCTGTCCAGCACCCACAGCCTTCAGATTGGGGATCATGATAACCTAAAAGAGGTGATAGTAACTGCAATAAGGGGCTTGAGGCACGGGCAGCTGGTGGTGCTTGGGGCACCAGCTGGGTGTAAGCATTTCACACCAGAAGACCTGGCAGCAGGGCGAGTGGTGTACCAGCATGACGGCAGCAACACCTACAGTGATAATATCATTTTTCGGATGGAGGATGGGTGCCACCAGGTGGAATTCCTCTTCCCTGTCACCATCATACCTGTTGATGATGAACCACCAAAGGTCAAGGCCAACAACGGGCTCTCAATTACAGAAGGACAGGTGGTCCAGATTTCCCCCTTTGTCCTGAGTGCTACTGATCCTGACTCTGATGACTCAACCATCCACTTCGTGCTGGAAGACCAGCCTCTAGAAGAAAAAAAGGAAGAAAGAGGGTGGGATCTGGCCCCTGGTTCCTCTTACTCAACTCAGCATCTGGGGGAGATGTTCCTGCGGCAGGCTAAACCACCTCTGTCCCCTGAAGATGAAGATTGGTATTATGTGGAAAAAGAAGGACTTTATGAGAAGGTGGTGACTGAGTGGCTTCAGCAAGACATCATGGAAGGGAAACTCTTCTACCGCCATCTTGGACCCCATAGCCCTCAACCTGTAATGGCTCAGCTGACTTTCCATGTACAAGATGACCATGACCCACCCAACCTATCCAACCAGCACCTCTTCACCATTAAGGTCCAACCAGTGGATCTGCAGAGTCCAGAACTATTTCCAGGAACTACCCTAGAAATGACTGTGAACCAGTACCAACTCACTTACTTCCAGAAGAAATTTCTCCAATATATTGACCAGGACTCAAATGACCAGAATCTGTGGTACACCGTACTGACACCCCCAACTGACACAGATGACAACCACCAAGTCCAGGCTGGAGAAATTGTGCTCACTGATTCACCAGATATGCCCATCGTGAACTTCACCCAGGCCCAGGTAAATCTCCTTAAAGTTGCCTACCAGCCACCACAGAAGAAGCTGGGTGTCGTACCACGGGTTTTACAGTTCACCTACCAAGTGGAGGATGCTGCGGGCAACAGTGTACCTGGAACATTCACATTATTCCTAAAACCTGTAGACAACCAGCCTCCAGAAGTCACCAACAGAGGCTTTACTGTCTTAGAGGGAGGAAATTTTATCCTCAGCAGTAATGAACTGGATGTCATAGACCCTGACACTGATGTTGACCAGATTGTCTTCATATTAGTCTGGGGTCCCCAACATGGACACCTGCACTACTTAAATAGACATATGGTTCCAGGGGAACTTTTCATGCAAGCTGATATTATTAATGGGAAGGTCTCTTACCAGCACAGCAGAGACCAGTCTACCAACGACAACTTCCATCTGGAGGTAAGTGACAGGGTGCACCACATACCCATCACCGTCCAGATTTCTGTGCATCCTGCTGCAGCTTATAAAAATCCCAGGATCTCTATTACAGGTAGTCCATTATTAGATGTTTCCATAGATGTACTAGAGAGAAGAGCCACTAGGATCACCATAGGCATGATACGTGGCATAAAGAAGGGTGCAGGTGACTTGATGCTATCTTTCATTATGGAGGATAGTCCCAAATTGGGTACTCTTCTAGTGAATGGTTTACCTACAGGACGATTCACCCAAGAGGACCTCATCAGTGGGGCAGTAGTCTATGTCCACACTGGGGGTGAAGTTGGCTTCCAGAAACAACATGATACCTTTAGCCTCACCCTTTCCACGGATTCTTATCAATGGGTGGTGGGAGACAGCAGAGTGGAGAGAGTGCGGGTGCAAGTAGTTGTGCTGCCTGTGGATAATGTGGCACCCACAGTCTTGCTGGGGGAGTCTTATATTGTTGATGAAGGCGGTAAGAGTCCCTTGACCTTACGACATTTCAATATTGAAGATGTGGACACACCCCAAGATGAAATCCTATGCACAGTGACTGGTCAGCCAGCCTCTGGCTACCTGGAAAACATTGCACCAGCTCCTGGCTCAAAAGAATCACGGGCTGGTAGCCCCATCAGTGCTTTCTCTATCAAAGATGTCCAAGCGAGGCATATCAGTTATGTACAGAGTATTCACAAAGGGGTAGAGCCACAAAAAGATCAATTCACCTTTCATTGTTCCGATGGCATCAACTTTTCCCCAAATGTCTTCTTCCCTATAATCATCTTACCCACCAATGACGAGCAGCCTGAACTCTTTGCCGGTGAGTTTGTGGTATTAGAGGGGATGAGCCTGGTCATAGACACCCCACTGCTCAATGGAGCAGATGCTGACTTGCCACCAAATGAGCTTCACTTTCAGCTCACAGCCCTCCCTCAGCATGGCCGAATTGTCCAGCAGCTGGCCACAGGCAGCCGGCCCATCCACAGCTTCACCTTACAGGAAATCCAGGAGGCCTCTACTATTGTGTACGAGCATGATGACTCTGAGACCACAGAGGATAGTTTTGAGGTCTGGCTGAGTGATGGCAAGCATACCACCCACAGGAAGATCCCCATTATGGTGATCCTGGTGGATGATGAAACCCCTCGACTGACCACCAATGCTGGACTGGAAGTAGAGACTGGACACACTGAGGTCATCACAAATTGGGTCCTTAAGGCCACGGATTTGGACTCCAGTAAAAAGAGCCTCAGTTTTGTCCTCCGTTCAGGGCCTCAACAAGGGCTTCTACAGCGGCTGAGAAAACCCAGAGGGGAGGTGAGAGATAACCTCACCCTAGGAATGAACTTTACCCAGGATGAGATTGACAGAAGCCTCATCTGTTACACCCACACAGGCCTAGATGGAGTTCTTGACATTATCAAGTTCGATGTGACTGATGGGATTAACCCTTTGATAGGCTGCTACTTCCACATCACGATTGGGAGCTTAGACAGGGTCTTCCCTGAGGTGGTTAGCAAAGGGCTGACCCTGACAGAAGGTGGCAGAGTGACCCTTACCACCAATCTGCTTAGCCCCAGTGACCTCAACAGCTCCAATGAACAGCTTCACTTCAGAATCACACAGGCTCCTAGCCTCGGGCACCTGGAGAGCTCCGACCACCCTGGGAAGCCCATTGCCTCTTTCACTCAGCTACAGTTGGCTAGCAACAAAATATTCTATGCCCACACTTCAAATGATGAGATAAAGACCGACAGCTTTGAGGTTCAAGTGACTGATGGACTCAGCCACGTGTTCCGAACCTTCAGGATCTTCATCACAGATGTGGATGATAAGAAACCTATCCTAACCATCCATAAACTAATACTGCACAAAGGGGAAGGCAAACACCTAACTCCCTTTGAGTTGACAGTGGAAGACAAGGATACTCCCGATGATCTTCTCCTCTTCACTGTCACCCAGCTCCCCATCCATGGTAGGATTTTGTATAATGGCAGTCATCCTGTGACCACCTTCACCAAGCGGGACCTGAATGAGAACCTGATTAGCTACTGGCACGATGGGAGCAAGACAACTGAAGACAGTTTCTCCTTCACTGTGACAGATGGCACTCATGCTGATTTCTATGTCTTCCCAGACACTGTCCTAGAGACACACAAACCTCAGGTAATGAGGATCCACATAAACCCTCTAGACAACAGACTCTCCCAGATTGCCATTGACAGAGGCGTGTCACCCTTGAAGCGCCTTCACACTGGACACGTGAGCTTCCTGATTACCAACAGATCTTTGAGGGCAGAGGATCAAGACAGCTTCCATGGGTTTCTGAAGTATAGAGTGACCAGAGGACCAGAACATGGCTTCATTATCAACACTGGCCTTGGAAACCAGAGCACGCGAGTGTTTGTGCAAGGTTAGTAACAATGTCCCTGATGCCTCTGTCCCTCTCCTTGAGCAGATCAGATCTCCCAATTCTGTATAAAATTTTCCCAACCTCAGCCCACTGACAGAAAGATTTTGATTCTAATGAAATACGATGGAATATGAGATTATTCTGGTAGTAAAAGAGGGCAACTAGTCCTTTTCCAGCCATCTCATCAGGATGCCCATTTAACTCTCGGACATCTAGTAAAGCTAGTAGTTATGCCCTAAAATTGCAGAATGCAGGTGGACAGTTTCTGCTTCTGAAATCCCCCTGTAAGATAAGATTACATTAATTTTGGTAATATCAGTTTAATTTCAAATTTTAAGTCATGACAAACCTAGGAATTGTTTCCCTGGTTTATCAGTAAGTTTAGATTTCTGAAGATGATATTTTTTGTATTTAGCTTTGGGAGATAAATATTACACTGCACATTTTATTGTAGTAGTCAAATGTAACTTATGTATCTAAAAAAAAAAAAAAAAAGCATAGAACTAAACTTTCCTAACTGTGTGGTGAGATATGTTTTAACGAACTTTTTAAAAATATATTTGTCATCACTACATGGTGAATTTGAAGCAGGCTCCTCTGTTTTCCCAAGTAATGTGACACCTGCTGTCTTTGGCATCTCTTTACATTGTCTTAAAACTATTTCATGTAGCTTTATGTTTGAGATGTGAAAAGATACATGGAATGCAATCTTAGATTAAAACTTATGAAGGGTTAAAAAATAGTCCAGTTACATTTTCAGAATTGCTTCTAAAGCCAATGAAATCATGTGGTTTTATAAGAATTATCTTTATAAATAAATACCTCCAAAATGCATATTGTCTTTAATATACTAATAGTTATCCATACCCAAAAAAAACCACAATTACAAACCAAGTGACAAATCTTAAAAATCCAAGAGAATAGGTAATAACAAAATCGTGATTTTATTCCCATTTTCTTTTTTCTTAGAATACTGCAGTTATTCTTGCTTAAATTCATTTGACTAATAGTTAATGAATAACCACTGTCATTCCAAGCTCCAGGCTTATACAGAACCAGCTGGGCTCAGCTTTCCATAGAGGGCCAGGGTGTTGTAAAACATGGATCACTGGAATGTCTTTCTTGTTGGGGATTATCCTACAGATCATACACATAGCACAGTAACAAAAGTTTAATCTAACGTTCTATTTTTGTCAGTGTAACTTTAAGAAAAAATTTGATTCATTTTCACTTAATCATTTTTTAAAAGTTAGATTTGTATGCATTTAATCATTTTTAAATTTCTTTATTGTCATATTTTCATGCCTTAAACCACTGAAGTTCTTATACTCGTTTTCTATTGTGCCAATATGATGAGTGATACTTGCTCTTTTATTAGCTGACGTTGATGAAAGGAAGATCTGCTATGTCTTGAATGAAGGCAGCAGAGCAACAAAGGATATCTTCTACTTCTCTGTTGAAGACAATGGTAAGTCAGTGTTGAAACCTTAAAAGGGAGTCTTGGTTACTTAAAATCAATATGAAACTAGAAAATAATTAAATTATTTACATAGTAATTGCAGTCGGTATATGTCCTAATACAAACACAAATTCTTTTTGCTCTATTTGCAATCCTATGTCAAATGATTCTTGATATATCATTATTTTGGAAGGGAAAGCAATGAGGAATTTCAATAATAAGATATGAAGTATTTT
Source organism: Mustela nivalis (assembly GCF_964662115.1). NCBI lineage: Eukaryota > Metazoa > Chordata > Mammalia > Carnivora > Mustelidae > Mustela > Mustela nivalis. Next base: position 66,305 of record NW_028134771.1, on the reverse strand, counting down.
GCCTGACCTAGATTATGTGTGATGTCCTATAGGCAAGTCAATCTGTTCTGGTGGTTCTGAGAATCTGACTGGTGGCTTCTGTCATTCTGGAACAAATTAGAAAGTCCAACTTTAGATTTTGTGAGAATTTTCAGCTCCAGCGCCGAATCTTAACGGCTCCTTGATCTCCAAATTGTAATATTCCTGGATGGAATAAAAATTATGTTGACCACCATCGAGGAACACTTGCTTTAAAAATTGCCTTTGTAAGCTGCCCTCTGTCCTCAAAGTAGCATAATGGGAAGCAACAAGCTAGCAGAAGGTGCTTGACTCAGCCAGAAATGGGCTGATTATGTCGTTGAAGAAAAATTATTTTGCAGTATGACAGAATAATTACAAAAATTATGTCCGTGTGCTGCTTGCTGCTCAATAACCCTTTCAGTATAAATTATTACTCATTTCTAGTGAGTAACATGCCTTTTCTTTCATAATCATATGCCATCATTCAGGACTGTTTGGGAAAATAGTCCTACCTGAAGGCTGCACAGTATATTGTGTCTGAATCCCAGCGTACCCTGTGTGACTTTGGAAGAAGTAACCTGGGCCGCTCAGTGACTCATTTCACTCATGTGTAAAATGGTGGTCTTCATACCACTTCCAAAGGACTGCCAAGAGGATTAGTGAGATAATATATGTAAAGCATTGGGCACAAAGTAGATGCTTATTAATAATAAGTCACCTTCTCCACTCTGATGAGACTACAGTGGAAACCACTGACCCCTTCTCTCCATCTTCTCACTTAAAGTTTAAAATCTGATCTTTCCTTCATCCTCCAACTTCCTAAGGACCAAAGTCACTAAAAAGATGAAGATGAATTCAAGCCTTCTAAACGGACTCACTAATGTAAAGCATATGTGAGACTCAAATAGTTTATAATGACTATTTTTCTTTCTGTTTTCTAGAAGGATGATATTCTAAAAAGATGGGTATCTGACTTGCATGTTATACTTTCTGGATGACATCAGAAACAAGAGTCAGTCTGTGATGATAAATGTGAATTTTATATTGTGACCATTCTTGAGTACTTTCTATGGGCCAGGCAATGCTTATATACATTATGCCTTTGATCCTCACTGTAAAATAAGAGGTAAACATTACGATGCCTATTTTTAAATGAGGGCACCAAAGTTAACTAACTGGATGGAAGTCATCCAAGTAACAAGCAGGCGAACTGGAATCAAACCCAGGTAGTGCAGATTTCAAAGCCAGGGTTCCTAACCACCATTGCTCCACCACCTCTGTTCATGAGGCCAAAAGTATGGACAGAAGTCAGGGAATAAAGCAAAGACAGCACTTCCTCACCTCACAAAGAAGCTTCTATTAAATTAAAGTGATAATAATAACCAAACATAGATTCCAAAATATTTGAGGACATCTTTGCTCAAAGTGTGGATGGTAAAACACATATGTATGTCCATATGCTGATTCAATATTTATGCATTTACTTGTTCCCTGGATTTTGTTCTTTTTTTCTGAGAGTCAAGCACAGAGCTAAGACCCGTATCTGCCCATTTTTTGGAGCTTTCTTGGAATAGCTTAAAACTGCTAAAGAACTTGCTTAAACATTTTCGTGTCAGGTATTTTCAAATTTTATAAATTTTTTTTCTCTACAAGAGCTGACTTAATATTTGCTTATAAAATATCCCAGTTTGGGGGTGGGGAGTACCTGGATTGGCTCAGTCTGTGAAGCATCTGCCTTCAGCTCAGGTCGTGATCCCAAGGTCAGGGATAGATCCCCACATCGGGCTCCCAGCTCAGTGGAAACCATACTTATCCCTCACCCTCCCCCTCTGCCTGCTGCTCTCCCTGCTGTGCTTTCTCTCTCTCTGGGTCAAATAAATAAATAAAATCTTAAAATATATGTAAAATAATAATAATAAAATAAAATATCCCAATTTTAAAAATATTTCCCAAACGGCATAAGATTTACAATTTATTAATTTTTTTTTATCTTGACAACATATAGCACTAGCAGAAGGTACTGCTTCCAGTTATTTAAGCTTTTGGAACTGGGCACACTTCCAGGGCTGCATTTTTTACCAATGGGTTGGTGTTGGTGGTTGTACTAACTTTGAAGGCATTAAAAGAAGCCTGTGCCCTACCTCTAGGACTGGGCATTAGGCACATCCATAGGTGAGCTCAAGGGTCTTAAAGGTGGAACTATTGGCAATATGACTCTAAACATGCAATGTATTAGAACCCCAAGTTGGACATCAGGAGGCTTCCAGTGCATGGGCTCTGAAATCAGGCTGTCTGCACTCAAACCCCAGCACCACACTTCAGTGGTTGTATATCTTTGAGAAACGGTGCTTTAGTTTGCTCATCTGTGACTCAGAGATGATTATAGTGTGTATCTCATAGAATTATTATGAGAATTTTATTGGTTTCCCATTGCCACTCCAAAGAATTACCACAAATTTAGTGGCTTAAAACAACACAGACTTATAAGTCTGTTGTTCAGAAGTCCAGAGTGGTTCTTACTGGGCTAAAATCCAGGTTTGGGCAAGGCTGCCTTCCTTTCTGAGGACTCTAGGGGAGAACCCATGTCCTTGCCCTTTCTAGCTTCTAGAAACTGTCCCATTTCTCCATGATCAAAGCCAGAAGTGTCCAGTCTTCCTCGTTAGCTTCACTCTGGCCCCAACTCTCCTGCCTCCCTCTTTCCCTATGAGAATCCCTGTGATTCCATCGGGCTCACCTGAAGAATCCAGGATCCTGTCCTCCCCACCCCCGCCCAAAATCGTTAATCACACCTGCAGAGTCCCTTCGGCCACGTGATACATGCACACGCTCTGGGAATTAAGATGTAGACGTCTTTAGGGACCCATCATCGTAAGCACCTCGAGTCCTAAAGAAGGAACAGGCATGAGACCCTGAAGAGTGCCTGGACGAAGCAAACACACGCTGGGTGTTATTATCTTTAGAATTAATAGCTGAGATACCAAGTGTTATATTTCTCTTGTGTCAGGTAAAAAGAAATTTAACAATTTATTCCTGAAAATCTACAGTTAGATCGGTTGATTATATAAAAAGTTCAACTTCTTTTAAGATTTATTTATTTATTTATTTATTTATTTGAGAGAGAGAGAGAGGGAGCGCAAGTAGGGGGAGCAGCAGAGGGAGGAAGAAGCAGGCGCCTCGCTGAGCAAGGAGACCAACACGGGGCTCAATTCCTGGATTCTGGGATCATGACCTGAGAAGAAGGCAGATGCTTAACTGACTGACTCACCCAGGGACCCCCCAAAATTCAACTTTTAAACTATTATGGTGAATTATCTTATTGGGGTATTGCCTGGAACTCTTGGTTTCTCTTCTTTTTCTCTGCCCACTTATAAACTGATTTCATAGTTATTAGAAGCCCACTAAGAAAAAAAAAAAAAAAAAGTCCACTAAGGAGATAAAGAGGAGGAAGTAACTCAGATCCACTGTTCTAGGCTTTGTCACTGCACTCTGAGCCACCACACACAGAAATACCTTACCTATCCACATCCTGTTTCCTATAGCAATTGTGCCTTTTTCTTTTTGCTCTGGTATAGTTAAATGAAGTAATGTATGCCAAAAATATAATAAGACACCCAGCATCTACCAATTCCCCGATAAATATGAGTTTTCTTTCCTTCTTTCCTGTAGGATAGTTATACATATACCTATATTCATGTACACAGCTGGACTGGGAATCCAAATGTAAAGTTTTTACAATATACCTAGTTTGTATGTTCTATCTGTTGCTGCATCATCAGTTTTGAGTAACTCAGACTAAGGCCATTGCTGTGTAAGATCTCAATCTTTTTTATAACATTGGTGGTAAATTTCATTTTGCTCAAGGTTATCATGAAAGCCACGGGTAAAATAGGGAATGCATTTTAGACTTCTAAAGCTCTGGACCAGGCACCGTGTGGCTCAGTCATTAAGCATCTGTCTTTGGCTCAGGTCATGATTCCAGTATCCTGGGATCGAGCCCCACATCAGACTCCCTGCTCAGTGAGAAACCTGCTTCTCCCTCTCCTACTCCCCCTGCTTGTATTCCCCCTCTCTGTCTCTCTCTCTCTCTGTCAAATAAATAAATAAAATCTTAAAAAAAAAAAAAAAAACCTCTGGACCAATTAAGCATACTGTCAAGTTCATCTATCTTCCTCTCCATAAGTCATTATACTCATAGATTTGTCTTGAAATTTTGCATTATCTTTACTATATGTAATGCTGAATGGATCTGTTCTACTTACCCTATAATAACATAACCCTACATTTATGTAGCACTTAATATTTCTACAATGTGTTTTTACAGATCTTATTCCAATCGATCCTTACTATGATCAGAAATCATTATCTCAGATTTTAAGATGAAGAAATGGGCTCGAAGAATTAAAATGATCCTTAGGAAGGAACCATCAGAAACATTAAAAGTCAATACTTTCTAAAAAGCCACAACAGATTGTGAGACAGTTTTACTTTGAGGATGTGCTACAGATACTTCACATTCTCCTTAAGACCTGAAACAGATTGTTTTATTTCCTCTTAAATTATTCAGGGTCTAAAACCAATCTGATTAACACTATGCATTCTGATATTTGAATTTACTTTAATTTGACCTGATACATGCCTCATGGTCCCTGTGAACACCGGTTTTCTATTTAGGTGAAGTGTCTTTTTTAAGCAAGTTATGAAAGTAAAGAGCAACAAAAAGGTTTTTTTTATGACCAGTGATAGAGCTAACCATAAGTCTAGTGAGTCTACTCTGCCCATGCAGTTAAGGGAATATCACACTTGCTTTGGACTTCAAACTCTCCAGAACACATCTAAGACTTCAAGAGCAAGGCAGAAAATGTCTCTGAATAGTCAACTCACAATATGTGGCCTGATATTTTCACACTTGACTCAAAGAAGCCCTTATTTGGAGTCTATTTACTCTTATTTCCCAAACAATTCTAATTTTATTTCAAATAAAAACAGTGGTAAGAAGAGAGTGGGGTTAAAAGCAAAGACCTACAGAATGCAGAAGCGATAGATAACAATGGGCAGTCAAAATATTCAAAGTCAGGATCTTAATCTCACAAAACAAACTGAGGGTTGCTGGGGGGAGGGGGTTTGGGAGAAGGAGGTGGGATTATGGACATTGGGGAGGGTATGTGCTTTGGTGAGTGCTGTGAAGTGTGTAAACCTGGTGATTCACAGACCTGTACCCCTGGGGATAAAAATATATGTTTATAAAAAATAAAAAATTAAAAGTAAAAAAAAAAAAATATTCAAAGTCAGGAGAAACCAGGAGGCAAGGTAGTGAAGAGACAAAACGTTGAGCCTGTTTCTATAACTATTTATAAGATGGCAGAAGTGTACCTGCAGTAAGATTATAAAACGTTTTGCAAGTCTTCAGGGTGATGTCATAATAAGCCATATATAATATGGAAAGAGGTTCCTGATGTATTGTTAAAAAGAAAACCAAGTAGCAATTTATATAAAGCTGTAAAGGATGATTATATTTCCATGTATACATGCCTATATATATGTCTAGGAAAAAGTCAAAAGTATATATAGCAAAATGTTAAAAATGATTTATAATGGCAGTGATGGATTTATATCTTTTGACTTTGTTTTACATTTTTTTGTGTAAATGCTTTACAATGACCACTATTATCAGGGGGGAAAAAAAAGCAATTTCCATTTAAGAAAAAAGAACAATGGACTACATCACAACTAACGTGGTTCAATAATATTGATTTAAATGGCCAAACATGTTATTCTAGCTTATCAATAATTCAAAAATGTCCTCTTAATAATGCAATGGATTTAAAAATCCAAACAAAGGAGATCAAGGTGGATTCTCTTCGGGCAGAAAGGAACCAACCATTACCCATGTTGCTGGCTCTTCCCCTCATGAGTCCTTCTATCATTTCTTCATACCATGACCAGAAATGAGTTGTTAACTCTTGGGCAAGCTATAAGCAAGGCAGGTCCAGAGACAATGGGGCAGGTGGCTAGAGGGATAGGCAAGGCTCACCACCAGTGACCCCATGTTCAGTCTATGGAAGAATTAGTTCAGAGTCACAAGGTATAGGAAAAAGCTAGCAATTTGGTTGTGCTCATACTGTGCTAAGCAAAAATTAATGTCATTCCCCTCTCCTTTGTGAAACATGCTAGGTAATCTTTCCTTTATGTCATTTGTGATTTAATTTGGTTTTTTCACTTTCATGCTGAAACCATTGTTTCTTGATAGAAAAATGAAAGAGGTACTTCTATTTGGATCACCTTACAAGGTGTCTAGACAGACACCTCAGCCACATTTCCTGTATCTGTCCGGAGGCCACACTTGGAGTGTACCTGTCCTACAGTAATATTTTGCTACAAACTAATTCTTATAGAAATGGCAACACCTTTTCACAACTTCTACTACTGAGTCATTTTTAAGAGCCCATTCCATGAATGGGAGAATGGTAAGGAACAATATTGAAAACTACCTTCATGGCACTATTTATGCCTTGTCTTTAGTATTGCTAATTGTACTTCCAGCTGAAAGCTTTAAGTCTACAACTGAGCATTCAAATACCTGACTGTACAGGTTATTTTTAACATAAATAGCCTAAAATTTTTTATATGGCCAGTAATTCCTCCACCAGATAACAAACTATGCACATTTTTTTAAAAAATAAATGCATATACAGGGGTGCCTGGGTGGTTCAGTGGATTAAGCCTCTGCCTTCAGCTCAGGTCATGATCTCAGGGTCCTGGGATGGAGCCCCGCATCAGGCTCTCTGCACAGCAGGGAGCCTGCTTCCCCCCTCTCTCTCTGCCTGCCTCTCTGCCTACTTGTGATCTCTGTCAAATAAATAAAGAAAAAACTTAATATATATATATTTAAAATAAATGCATATACATAGTTAAAGAATAATAATAATCCTTTAACCTAATCCCTTTGCATTGATACCTAATCCCTTTTCTTCTTTTTTCTTTCAAAAAGAAAATTAATCACATAGCAGAAAATAAATGTATATTCTTTTTATTTACACAAAAGAGATTATTTTTTTATGCTTGGCTCTGAGCCTTGCCTTCTTTTGTCTAGGTTATATCCAGATATATACTGAACTAACACAGATCTACCTTACCTGCTTTATCCTTTGTAAACAGATAATATTTTTTACAGCTATGTAAACCAGAAACTCTTCTTACATATATATGGCGGTATTTTTTCCCTTGTATTTTCAGTGCTTCCTGAACTTACTCTTGGCCTACACTTGTGAATGCATACCTTTTTTTAGCAGTGAAGATGCTGATTTAACCTGGGTATTTGCATGTCTAAAACATTCTAGCTTTTCCCTAAATTCATAGTTGCTTCAGACATACAAGGCTCTCTCATATGAGGGTACCAAGTGTAGTTCAGATAGAAAATGTGAAAGCAGTTTATTCCAAAATTAACTATTAATCCTTAGAAGTTAAAAAGTATGCACAAGGGAAAAAGAAAAAAGAAAAAAAGAAGCAAAGCATTTTCTGCTGGTAGGTGCTCCCAGAAACCCCCTCAGATTTCTTGCTTTCTTGGCTCTGCCAAGGCTGACTCTGGAGGAGTCTCAGTTTTTTGGTGTTTTTAAGGTCTGTCATGCTGAACTTGCAAGGACTGAGTCCACAATTCAGAGCAAAGTCTAAAGTCACAGGGGCACTGAACTGCCCCAAGATGGTCTGCTTCTCTGAGTACAGGTCGAAAGAAGTTTTGCAAATTTCTAGCTCCTAGTCAAGGAGGTTGTGAGGACCACCACTCTGTGACACTACGAGAGACGGGCAACCTTATCCATTTACAGGACACATGGCAGAGCTGAGTCTAAGCCTGTATGGATAGTGTAGGAACACTTTTAAACCTCCTAATTCTAGATAAGTCCCACATCTTATTTTTTTTGGCATCGGCTTGTCCATGCTTGAAAAACGTAGCTGCTTTTTTCATATATTTTAATAACAAAGTAGAATTCCTTACTGAGTTTTCACATAGAAAATTAGGTGAGGATTTGAGATAAAAGTTCTACAGGTATTGAGGTGAAAGTGAAATAATTTCCAGATGATTTTCTCAGTTCTCAGTTTTATCCTGTTGGTACTAAAACATCCCTAATGTTTCAGACATATTTTTTTAAACTAAAAATAATATGTGCACAAACAGTACAAATATTCGAATAGTACAAAATAGTATAAATATCTATATTTATATAATTTATACAATATTTAAATAATTATTCAAATAAATATTCAAATATACAAGAGCATACAATAAAAAGTGGAAGTTCTGAGGGTATGTGCTTTGGTGAGTGCTGTGAAGTGTGTAAACCTGGTGATTCACAGACCTATACCCCTGGGGATAAAAATATATGTTTATAAAAAATAAAAAATTAAATTAAAATATTTCTAAGGAAAAAAAAAAAGTGGAAGTTCTCTCCTATTCCCATCCATAGTCCTATCCCACATGAAACCAAAAATTGTTTTTACCTAAGCAAACGTTAGCACACACACATACATCTTGTCGTAATTATGTCTTCCATTAATGTTTAAAGTCCTGGAGGTCTGGGAGATAGATAAATTTTATTTACATATTGTCCAATTTTTAATCTTTATGTAAATGGAAGCTGTTTAAAATTGTAGTTTGGGCTGTGTATGCCAGATAAAGATAAAGAGGAAATAATTTGGCTAATTGAGCTGATACACTCAATCAAATCATATAATCCTGATCATAATCTGTGTTAGAACTGATATGCCTCCCAACAATAACTGGCATATGGTAGATGCTTAAATCATAGTGGTTGAATAAAGGGATAAACCCAAATTCATGAAAAAGTGACCAAATCTCAAATTCATCTTATGATTTGTAGAGGCTGTATGCTTAGTCATAGTCATGATTCAAAAAAATAATGTTGATCATGGTTGTGGGTAATTTGGGAGGAGACTTTTGAAATTGAAAAATAAATGTATTTTAGAGTTTATGATCCACAGCAAATAACCTCAGAGAAAAATGGCTTTGGTCTCTTTATCTTTGAGTATTTGCATGAAAGCATTTTGTTCATGTTTTTCTCCCCATAGAATAAAACACAGGCTTATTTTTTTAACCATAATCTATTTTTTTAAAACTGTGCAATTCCATATATAAAAATAGAAAGCCAGGTTGAGCATGCAGTAACCTAGGAAAGCTCTGGTGTAAGAAAATAATTATACTTCACAAAGATGATTAATGAAAGGAGAAAACGTTTTTGAAAGTGAAGAAATACTATGAATGATGCTCTTTCAGTATTCTTGACTAGTAAATCAAGACCTGCTATATTCAGAGAGTGTCTCATTTAGATCACATTATTGTGCTTCTCTTGCTTCTCATTTTCCAGTTGCTAAATATCCTCATTACCACATACATCAATTTAGGGAACATTTTATTGCTTGAAAAGAGAATTTATTGCTTAAAAACAGCAAAGCTGTTTTTGTCTTATGTTATGTAAACAGGCTCTTAAATAATCACTTCAGGGATCAATTTAAAATAAAACTTGACAACCTCAGGATTAGGTCCTAAATTCTGTGTACATAACACATGTACCTAATAAATAGATAATTATAAGTAAACAAATACATATGTGTATATGTGCACGTATATATGTATATTAGTTTGTGAGATAGAGATGAACACCCAGAGCTCTCTAAAATAAGAAAAAATATTTTGACTCATGTGGTATGGCTAGTTAACATGTATCCATCTTCTTGATAATGAAGTAAAGTAGTTTGATTTCAAATTCAGGCTCATCATTTATTGAACATCTCTTTCTTGCCCCAGGTGTTATGTGAAGTAACTTACCTTTCATTTAATCTCCACAGTACCCTCACAAGATAGATATTATCCCCCATTTTATAGATAATAAACGCTAAGTCTTGGTGACATTGAGTGAAATTGTTATTAATGTTATTAGCACTTGAACATTCTAGGGAGTCTTATGGAAGGATAAGACCGTAGCAAAATCCTAATGCTTATGAAATTAAATCAGTATTACAATTATCCTATGTATTGATCGCCTCTTTGTCTAAAAATTACATGTTTCTCTGGAATGCAGAAGATATTTAACTTAAAGCAGAAATTATAGGGAATATTTGGAAGCAGCTGTTTATATAGGGCACATGCAAAAGATAAGTCCCACAGTGTAAGGAAGGCAAGAAGTACAAATGCCCTTATGATGCCATTGGTACTTTCAGGAATCAGAAATCACTGTTTCAACTTGGGTCGGATGACTCATCTGTAGTTTTGAATGACTAGAGTCACTGAAGACACTATTCTTAATAGAAAAATTATCTGCAGATGCATTCTGTCTGAGCTTCAAATAAGTCGGTCTGCTGGGCACTTTGCTCATCATTCTCTATCAGGACACAAACGCATTGTCTCCATGTATGATAATGATTCAGACTTTCTTAAAGGAATTTACAAAAAGTGGGAATGAATATGCATATATCCAATCTGCATGGTCTCAGCCCAAATCTATGAGAAACTGGCAGAGAGGTGAAAACATGTACGAAGCCCAGAATGGGTATCAAACCCTGATCTCATTAGCAGGAAACCATGTAGTAAAATATGCTGAGCATACCTGGTGCTTAACCCAGTCAGGTTTCCAGAGGCTTGAGCAGTAGCACAGAACCAGAGAAGTCAGTAACAGTGGCATTTCAGCCCCTTGAAATCTCAAGCCTACATCCAGGGCAAGGGATGACTGCTAGAATGACCAAGGATCACAGTGTTTTGTTCGTTAGGTGTGTTATTAGGATGTTGTGCATTTGAAGGTGTGCAAGTAGAATGTTTGGCTTTCACTTTTCTTTTTTGACAGTAGATTAAGAAAATGAACATGGGAATGTATTGTTTCGCCAGGTGGCCTAAGCGGAGGGACCTTCAGAGCCTCCCAATCATCATTTGCTAGCGATGCCTTCAGGATTCGGTTTCCAGCTTTGACTTTCTTCGTCTTTCTACCTCTCCTTTCACCCTCTGTCCTCATTTTCTTCCTCATTTGCATTTAATTTCTTTGTACAACTTATAGAATTAGCTCTGGGTGCTCATCATATTCCTCCTGGTTTTTTTTCCCAGCCCTGCAATATCCTCCACCTATGACTTTATTTACATTACTTAATCCTACTTTTGCCTTCTTTTCCATTCTCCGAGGTAGTTTCCAAAAACCATAATATCCTTCAGTGTGTTTATTCAAAAAGCGTTTGAAAAAGGATAACAATACTGTTATTAAAGCAAGCCTACATCTTATAATAAGAGTGGGGTTTTTTGTAAGATTTTTTTTTAAGATTAAGATTTTTTAAGATTTTATTTATTTGACAGACAGAGATCACAAGCAGGCAGAGAAGCAGGTGGGGGATGGGGGAGAAGCAGGCTCCCTGCTGAGCAGAGAGCCCAATGCAGAACTCGATCCCAGGACCCTGGGATCATAACCTGAACCGAAGGCAGAGGCTTTAACCCACTGAGCCACCCAGGCGCCCCAATGAGAGTGTTCTTAATACCTGTCCTTAGTTATATCTAATAAATGTGCTAAGGTGTGCAATTTGTTATGGTTAGAAATAAAATTCTCTGAAACAGAACGAGGGGTTATGATGTCTACCCAAAAATCCATGAACATTAGAAACATCTGCTAGAGCCTGGGTGGCTCAATGGGTTAAGCCGCTGCCTTCGGCTCAGGTCACGATCTCAAGGTCCTGGGATTGAGTCCCACATCGGGCTCTCTGCTCAGCAGGCAGCCTGCTTCCCTTCCTCTCTCTCTCTGCCTGCCTCTCTGCCTACTGTGATCTCTCTCTGTCAAATTAAAAAAAAAAAAAAAAAAAAAAAAGGCTGTTTCTTGATTTCTCTCTCCATCTCTACTCTCTCTATCTCATTTTTTAAAAATAAATTAATTAATTAAAATAAAATAAAATAAATTTTAAAAATCTGCTAGAAAATAAAATCCTGCTGAAGGGAGGGAAATGAGCTTCAAGGAGCTAGCTATCCTCTCTCTCTCTTTTTTAAAGATTTTATTTATTTATTTGACACAGAGATAGAGCACAAGTAGGCAGAGCAGCAGGCAGAGGAAGAGGGAGAGGCGGGCTTCCTGCTAAGTAGGGAACCCGATGCTGGGCTTGATCCCAGGACACTGGGATCCTGAACTGAGCCAAAGGCAGCCCCTTAATCCACTGAGTCACCCAGGTGTCCCAACTAGCCATCTTCTCTTTACTCATCAGGCTGGCACTCAGCTGTGCTCAGGACAGGCCCTTGGTGGAGCTGTTCCAGCCAGAAGCATCTTTGCTCAGGAGAGAGCCAGCTGAGGACTACTGTGGAAGCAATTAGGATAGACTGAAAACGGCTGTGGTCTCTGCTTCCTGTGATGAAAGTGGAATATGCACCAGTTGGCACAGCATTAGAACAAATAATAGGTTTCTTGAGACAATGACTTTCTAGTCTTTTTAAGAGACTAAAAAGAACTACTGGAGTTCAATAATTTTTGGGGGGAAGACCTATAATGGATTTCTCATTTCCTTTTTTTAAATTAATAAATGCTGCCCTGCATCAAAGTCTCAGTGGCCAGAATTATGTATGTAGATGAATTAAAGACATCAAAGGCAAATTCAGTTTTTCTCTTTTGTAGTTTATTTTCAATAAAATAAATCTGTAGATCTTAACCCAAGAGATCTATAGATAGAATTCAGAGGCTCAGTGAACTTAAATGGAAAAAAAAAATGGTATCTTTATTTTTACTAACCTCCACCTAAAATGTAGCTTCCCCCCCAATTATAAATGTAAGTAACAAACAACAACATGATCAGCAGCACTTGTGACTTTGTAACTAGTAGAAATAACATATATTTTATTTTTTAATTTTTAAAGATTTTATTTATTTATCAGAGGGAAAGAGGGGGAGAGAGCAAGCACAGGCAGTCAGAATGGCAGGCAGAGGCAGAGGGAGAAGCAGGCTCCCTGCTGAGCAAAGAGCCCGACGTGGGACTCGATCCCAGGACGCCGGGATCATGACCTGAGCCGAAGGCAGCTGCTCAACCAACTGAGCCACCCAGGCATCCCGAAATAACATATATTTTAATATCAAATTATAGGAAGTATAGAGATGTCCAAGTATCCTTTATAGTCATTACTTTGAAATTTTGGTGGTAATTACTATTGGAAATTTCTTTTGTAATAGACTTACAAGATAATTCATATACCATAATCATTCATATCCACCCATTTAAAGTATGCAATTCAATGGGTTTGGGTATATTATTAATTTTTTAGACTGTAGTAACATATAGAGCATAAATGTGGTGTTTCAGCCAGTTTTACACATATAATTCAGTGGCATTAATTGCATTCACAGTATCATGCAACCATCACCACTGTTTTCAATTTTTTTTATTTACCCCAAACAGAAACTCTCTAATCATTCAACAGTAATTATCCATTCTCCCTTTCCCCCAGCCCCTGGTAACCTCTAATCTACTTTCTGTCACTATAAATTTGTCTCTCTGTGTATTTCATATAAGTGGAATCATACAATATTTGTCCTTTTGTGTCTAGCTTATTTCACTGAACATGATGCCTTAAAGGTTCATCCATGTTTCAGTATCAAATGTATCAACTTCCTTCTTATGGCTGAAGAACATTCTATTGTGTCCATATACTATGTTTTGTTTTTCAGTTCACCTATTGACAGATACTTTGTTTCCAACTTTTGGCTGTTGTGAATAATACCATAATTAATTCATTTGGGTCTATACCTAAGAGTAGAATTGATAGGACTCATATGCTAATTCCATGCTTAGTTATTTTTAGTAGCCACCAAATTGTTTTCCATAACAACTTCAAAAAAGTTTTTAATTTTCTGATAATTGCATTTTAATATAATTGAGTTTCACATAATCCTATGCATTTTTGCACATACATTCAGAAACATTGTTCGAAGAATAGGACCAGAGGCTTCCCCGGATTGCAAAACACTTCCATGGCACACAGGCACAAACAAATGTGAAGAGCTCTGCACGCTAGCTTCCCTTTTTTTTTTTTTTTTTTGAAAATTTATGTGTATTTATAAGCTACAGGTCTTTAAAATAACATATATATTTCTTTTTTTTAATTTTTTCAATTTATTTATTTTCAGAAAAACAGTATTCATTATTTTTTCACCACACCCAGTGCTCCATGCAATCTGTGCCCTCTATAATACCCACCACCTGGTACGCCACTTTAAACCCCTCAGATTGTTTTTCAGAGTCCACAGTCTCTCGTGATTCACCTCCCCTTCCAATTTACCCTGACTCCCTTCTCCTCTATAACACCCCTTGTCCTCCATGATATTTGTTATGCTCCACAAATAAATGAAACCATATGATAATTGACTCTCTCTGCTTGACTTATGTCACTCAGCATAATCTCTTCCAGTCCCGTCCATGTTGCTACAAAAGTTGGGTATTCATCCTTTCTGATGGAGGCAAAATACTCCATAGTGTGTATGGACCACATCTTCCTTATCCATTCATCTGTTGAAGGGCATTTTGGGTCTTTCCATAGTTTGGCGACCGTGGCCATTGCTGCTATAAACATTGGGGTACAGATGGCTCTTCTTTTCACGACATCTGTATCCTTGGGGTAAATACCCAGGAGTGCAATTGCAGAGTCATAGGGAAGCTCTATTTTTAATTTCTTGAGGAATCTCCACACTGTTCTCCAAAGAGGCTGCACCAACTTGCATTCCCACCAATAGTGTAAGAGGGTACCCCTTTCTCCACAACCTCTCCAACGCATGTTGTTTCCTGTTTTGTTAATTTTGGCCATTCTAACTGGTGTAAGGTGATATCTCAATGTGGTTTTAATTTGAATCTCCCTGAGGGCTAATGATGATAAACATTTTTTCATGTGTCTGATAGCCATTTGTATGTCTTGATGGGAGAAGTGTCTGTTCATATCTTCCTCCCATTTTTTGATATGTTTGCCCGTTTCGTGTGTGTTGAATTTGAGGAGTTCATTATAGATCCTGGATATTAACCTTTTGTCTGTACTGTCATTTGCAAATATCTTCTCCCATTCCGTGGGTTGCCTCTTTGTTTTTTTGACTGTTTCCTTAACTGTGCAGAAGCTTTTGATTTTGATGAAGTCCCAAAAGTTTATTTTCACTTTTGTTTCCTTTGCCCTTGGAGACATATCTTGAAAGAAGTTGCTGTGGCTGATATCGAAGAGATTACTGCCTATGTTCTCCTCTAGGATTCTGATGGATTCCTGTCTCACGTTGAGGTCTTTTATCCATTTTGAGTTTATCTTTGTGTATGGTGTAAGAGAATGGTCGAGTTTCATTCTTCTACATATAGCTGTCCAGTTTTCCCAGCACCATTTATTGAAGAGACTGTCTTTTTTCCACTGTATATTTTTTCCTGTTTTGTTGAAGATTAATTGACCATAGAGTTGCGGGTCCATATCTGGGCTCTCTACTATGTTCCACTGGTCTATGTGTCTGTTTTTATGCCAGTACCATGCTGTCTTGGTGATCACAGCTTTGTAGTAAAGCTTGAAATCAGGTAACGTGATGCCCCCAGCTTTATTTTTGTTTTTCAACATTTCCTTAGCGATTCGTGGTCTCTTCTGATTCCATACAAATTTTAGGATTATTTGCTCCAGCTCTTTGAAGAATACCGGTGGAATTTTGATCAGAATGGCATTAAAAGCATATATTGCTCTAGGCAGTATAGACATTTTAACAATGTTTATTCTTCCGATCCAAGAGCATGGAATGGTCTTCCATCTATTTGTGTCTTCTTCAATTTTTTCATGAGTGTTCTGTAGTTCCTCGAGTACAGATCCTTTACCTCTTTGGTTAGGTTTATTCCCAGGTATCTTCTTGTTGCTATAGTAAATGGAATCGATTCTCTAATTTCCCTTTCTGTATTTTCATTGTTAGTGTATAAGAAAGCCACTGATTTCTGCACATTGACTTTGTATCCTGCCACGTTGCTGAATTGCTGTATGAGTTCTAGTAGTTTGGGGGTGGAGTCTTTTGGGTTTTCCATATAAAGAATCATGTCATCTACTAGCTTAGCTTTTGTCTAAGCAAATCAATTTAAACCTGTAATATCCTGGCAACTGTTTGATGTCTAGAACTAAAATGAGCAATGTTATAAAAATAGTGATTTTGCATTATCTTGGAAATTCAGTACAGCTGAACTGCACTAATGACCAAACTTTTAAAGCGCTTTCAGAACCAAATTTTCTCAGTTGAAAACATAATAGTCATCTTTACCAACAAAAATGTTGAGTGGCCTTCAACATACAAGAGCATAAGGGCTAATTAGTTGAAGATACTTTGAAAAGCAAGATGGCAGTGATGTGTGGGTGGCTTATGCGTTAAGCCTCTGTCTTCCATTCAAGTCATGATCTCAGGGTCCTGGGATCAAACCTTAGGTCTGGCTCCTTGCTCTACAGGGAGCCTGCTTCTCCCTCTTCCTCTGCTGTTCCCTCTGCTTGTGTTCTTTCTCTCTGTCAAATAAATAAATAGAATCTTTAAAAGGAAGGAAGAAAAGCCAAGTCAAACCAAGCCAGATAGCTCCTGAGATGTAGTTAAGTAATCAATCAGTTATTTTGGAGTTCTGAAAAAAGAATAAAAAATATAAATGCTTCAACAATTTACAGCTCTCTTTTAGAGCTATAGTCAATTTAAAACATCATTAAGTACATTATTTCACAGTCGTATGCAACCATCATCTCTCTGTATTTTCAAAACTTTCATCACTCCAAACAGAAGCCATGCAACCATTACAAGTATCTGTCATCATGACTGTGTCATTTATGTACAGTTTCACCTAAACTCTGTGTTTTACAGTTAGAAATACATTGTAGCCACTTGCTCAATTCAGGTGTTTAGGATTCAGAATATGATCGCCATCAACTATGAAAAATAATGCACAGAAAGAACTTGGACTCAAATTTCAGAAATGGCATAGTACTTTTCTGACTTAAGTATCACTCATTTAATTAACAAATGTTTATGGAGTACCTGCTGTATACTAGGCTAATGGGATAGGGCAAGGAAAAAAGGCATAGTCCCTCCTGTCAAGGAGCTTATAGTTCAATGGGGGATAAGTTTGAAGGCAGGGTAGGGCGCCTGGGTGACTCAGTTGGTTAAGTAACTTCCTTTGGCTCAATCCTGGTGTCCCAGGATTGAGTCCCAAGTAGGGCTCCCTGCTCAGTGGGGAGTCTGCTTCTACTTCTGCCCGTCCCCTGTCATGCTCTCTTTCTCTCTCTCTCTCAAATGAATAAATAAAATCTTTTTTAAAGGTGGGGGGGTGGTTACAGGATAAATGCTATATTAAGAGTCAACTGGGACACCTGGGTGGCTCAGTTGGTTAAGCATCTGCCTTCAGCTCAGGTTGTGATCCCGGATTCCTGGAATTAAGCCCCAGATGGGACTCCCTGCTCAATGGGGAGTTTGCTTCTCCTTCTCCCTCTTCCCTGCCTCCTGCTCTCTCTTTCTCAAATAAATAAATAAAATCTTTGGGACAAAAAAGGGGGGGGGGGACTTAGATTGTTATGAGAGCAAATGTGCAAGGCATCTTATCCAGGACTCAGATGAGGCTTCCCAAGAAAGTGATCATCTCAGCTGACACTTGAATGAGTGGGATTTAGCCAGGTGAAGGGAAAAGAAAAAGAAGAGGCATAATGGCCAGAAAGAGCGGTGGTAATTTGCGGACTGCTGTGAGCTCACTCTGACCACAGAGACCAAAGAGCCGGGACTGGAGCTGACACAGTGAGCAGCCTCCAGACCAGGAAGGATGTTCTAAATGTGTCAACAGACTTTATCCGGAGGGTGATGAAGAAAGAGTAAAAGTTCAGACAGAGTGCTGACACGATCACCGGGTGTTCTGAGCATATAACTTTGCATTACAGAAAATAGACCACAGATGGAAACAATAATAGAAAGGGAAAGATGAAGGAAAATAAGTGAGAAATAATGTTGGTATAACCTTAAGTGGTAGCAACAAGTGTGGAGAGAAGTGGATAGATTTTTTTTTTTAATTTGTAGGAACTAGAATGGACAGTTCTTGAATTTGAGGGAGTAGAGAGAGGCGGCCAAGCGTGATGCCTGGTGTTTCCTTTCCAACTATTATTACTATCTCCCTAATATGCCGTGTTCTCTCGAAGTTCTAAATGCATGTGGGCTTCCACTGGCCAGTGACAGGTGGTCCGTCTCCCACTGGAACAACAAAAGAGACAGAAAAACATAACCAGATCTAAGAACACAAGCCTAATGGATAATGCTTTCTGTGCAAACTAGACTGAGACCCGAAGAGGCAATGGTAACTGAGAGTCATGCTAAGACCGATAGTTTTGATCAAATCTCTCAAATGGTCAAGAGAGTACTCAAAAAAGGGGGACTATTGACATACATTTCTAAGCCCGAGATGGAGCTGCTTCTGCCCACGGTGCCGCATCTGGGAACTGAAGCTTAGATAACTTTCATGTCCCTGCAGATGCCCGGCTTGACCGGAAATGCAGTGCGCCGGGGTCATCCAGGCTCCACATGCCAATTCTGGGCCTTCCTGCCCCTAACAAGGCTGACTACTTGGCCCCAATCAATCAGATATTCTCTATTGATTCCTTTCTTGCTCTTTATTCTTGAACACTGTTTTATTTTTTTAAAGATTTTATTTATTTTAAGAGAGAGAGCGCACAAGTGAGGGAGGAAGGGGCAGAGGGAGAGGAAGAAGCAGGCTCCCTGCTGAATAGGGAGCCTGATGTGGAGCTCAATCCCAGAACCCTGGGATGGTGACCTGAACCAAAGTCAGATACTTAACCAACTGAGCCACCCAGGTGCCCCATTTCGTGGTCTTTATCCTATAAAATATTCTTGTTGGGGCACTTGGGTGGTTTGGTTGCTTAAGCATCCAACTCTTGATTTGGGCTCAGGTCATGATGTCAGAGGTAGTGAGATTGAGCCCCACGTCAGGCTCTGGAATCAGCGTGGAGTCTGTTTAGAATTCCCTTTCTCCCTTCCCCTCGCCCCCCCCCACCCCGCTCGCTAAATATATAAATAAATAAACATACAAACAAGTAAAATCTTCTAAAACAACACAAAACTCTTGCCCTCCACCCCATTTTACAGATCTCCTAAAGGAGACTGTTCACTTCATAAAGTGTTCGATGAAATTTGTTTGTATCACCTAAAACAAAGTGATGCCCAGATTGCTAACACGAGAACCTGGATGACCTGGAGGCAAAGAATAATGAGTTCTTCTTGGAAAATATTGTGTGTCAAGTTCTCATTCCAGAGTCAGTATTTACCAGCCCTATGGCCTTGGGCAAATCTTACCATCTTTTTGAACCTCTGTCCAAAATGGAGACACTGATTTCTGTCTGGTTCATGGGATATGATGAGACTCTAAAAAATTATGTGCCTGGAAGCCCTTTATAAACTATACAACTGAAAAGAACTGGGACTCTGATCAGTGCTTCCGGACCTTATTCAGTGTCATTGTTGCTATCATGAATTACCATTTGGAGCTAGGCTTAGCAGGAGAGTTCAAGCCTGGGAATCAGGAGACCTGCGTGCCTGCTAGCTCCCCGATGGAGGAGGGCTGGTGCTCTCCTGAAAAATGAAGACATTGAATTGTTCATCTCCGAGGGCCCTTCTAGTCCTAAAATTGTGAGAATGCTGGGGACACCTGGGTGGCTCAGTTGTTAAGGTCTGCCTTCCGCTCAGGTCATGATCCCAGGGTCCTGGAGTTGATTCCCGCATCAGGCTCCCGGCTCAGCAGGGGGCCTGCTTCTCTGCCTGCTGCTCCCCGTGCTCATGGATATGCTCACACTCTCTCTGACGAATAAATAAAATCTTTAAAAAAATTAAAAGAATGCTGTTAACTGCTTTAATGAAATCTATTGGATAACCACCATGATCTTAGTAGGTCTAAGGGGGATTATTCTTATGGAAAGCAATTTAAGAATTTTCAGTCATGTTAACCTACTTTATGGAGGAAAGAAGGCTTAGGCTATCTGAGAACCATTATTACACAAATAAGTACATATGTGATTAATATGTTACTTGATAAATGGGAATGTGTTTGCAGAAACAGTATAATTGAATATGACTAAGGGAATATAAAATGTGGTTCACTTGGTGCAATAAACAGTCAAGGTATGAAATAATTCTAGCATCTTCTGTTGGATTTCATTTTGTGGATTGAATACATAAAGCTTGGTTTTCCCTTGTGCCTTTAACTGCAAACAGCAAGAAATCTGTAAAGCGCTAAACAATTCCCTGCTAAGTTATTTTACGTTCTGTGTTGTTGAATATAATCAGCCTCTTCTGGGGCTTCCTCTGCCCCTCAGTTTTTGTTTTGTTTTTTAAAAAATCTATTTATTTACATGAAATATAAGTACATAAAAATACATGAAATGTAAATACAATATTTTAATACCTTTATTGAGACATAATTCGTATATTATACAATTCACCCATTTAAAGTATACAGTTCTGGGGTTTTAATACATTCCCAGGATACACAATCATCACCACAATCTTGTTTTCTAACATTTTCATTGCCCCAGGAAAAAACCCAGACTTATTAGCAGTCACTCTCATTTCCCCAACCTGCTTCCCCACTCCAGGCCTTGCCACCACTAACCTACTTTCTGTTTCTAAAGATTTGCCTATGGTGGATTTTTCATAGAAATGGAATCATGGAATGTGCGGTCTTTGTCTGGTGTCTCTCACTTAGCATAATGTTTTCAAAGTTCTTCCACATTGTAGCATATGTCAGTACATCATTCCTTTTCTGGATGAATAATATTCTGTTACATGGATATATTGCTTTTCATGTATCCGTTCATCAGCTGATGCACATCTGGCCTGTTTCCACTTTTTGGATGTTATGAATAATGTTAGGAGCAGCCATGAGCAAGTGTTTGTGTGAATGTATGTTTTCATTTCTCTCAGATATATAGCTAGGAGTGGAAGCTTTCCCCTCACTTTGAAGAAGCCAGGGCAAGGGGAGGGGGGCCTAGGTGACTCAGCTGAGCAACTAACTCTTGATTTCACGGTCATGATCTCAGGGTCATGGGTTTGAGCGCTGAATGAGGCTCTGTGCTCAGACGGGATTCTATTGGAGATTCTCTGCCCCTCCCTCTGTCCTTCTCCCTGTTCACACACACACACATGCTCTCTCTCTCTTTCTCAAAATAAATAAATCTTAAAAAAAAAAAAAAATCAAGGTGTAACCTGTGCTGTCCTTGATGCCCTTGAGGAACACTTTTTCACTTGAAAGACTAACAATGAGCTCCAACTAATAGGAAATCAGTTGAATTTCTTTTGAAAATACATGTTAGGCATTTTTAAAAAAATAATTATATATTTCTTTGAGAGCTGGGGGGAGGGGCAACGGGAGAGAGAATCCTCAAGCAGACTTCCCATTGAGCCTGGAGCCTGACGCAGGGCACAATCCCAGGACCCTGAGATCATGACCAGAGCCGAAATCAAGAGTCGGCCGCTTCACTGACTGAGCCACCAGGCGCCCCAGGGCCAAGCACTTTTCAAGTGTGCACAAATCAGTTGTTTTCAAGTTTGTTCTTATGAAAGGGTCAGAAATCTTAGCACAGTGCAGGAGCAAGGCTCAGGAACCTAAGATTGTAGTCTGCTTTCTTTAGAGACTTTGTGACTTCTGCAATGCTTATTGCAAGTAATACCGTCATTAATACAGGGTTTGTGTCCATGAGCTGGGGGGCACGTGAGAAGACTCAGTAAATTTGGCACAGATCTCCTAAGCAGGGTTTTACTTTCAGTTAACACAAGTTTTTCTGTTATGAAGCAGAATACAAAAATCACAGGGAAGTTTTAAGGTATCTCCAAGACTTCATAGCTCATGGCCTCATAGCTCTGCCCCAGGTCCCTGTTTCTCACCCCTCTTCAGGACAAGTTCACTGTGATGTGTCCTTAAGGTTATTTTGGGGTGAGGTTTGAAAAGCACTGATGGAATTCATTTTTTTCCATATGGGTGTGATATGACTTCAAAATAATTTAAGTGGTACTTCCTGAATGAAATCCCGTAGAACTGGTTGTTAAAAGATATTGTTGTGTTAAAAAGAAAAAAAAAAAATAAGCTTGAGAAATAACGGGTTTGACAAATGTATAGTTTCTTTCATTTAAACCTTCTCAGATGCCAGACAGTTCTTTTATCTCTTGCTCAAAATGGAAGATCTAGAACTACCTGCTACCACCTCCAGCCTTAGGCCTGCAGAGCATTTCAAAAAAGTTAAACCTTTGCCTTTTAGTTCAAAGTTAAGTTAGCCAAAACACTTCATTAGAAACCCTTCCCAAATGTTAATTTTAGAGCCCTGAGGAGATATTCACGAAAGAGTCCTCCCTGGATGTAAAAACTCTAATTTTATGAACCACTGAAGACAGTTTTGTCCGCCTGCAAGGTTTTCTCCTCTCTCGTTTGTTCATGTGTGACAGTGTTGGGGTTGGTAATGCCATTTCCTTAACTGTTTCACCTGGGTTGTTTTCTGATAAAATGGATGCATGCTGGCAGACACATTTTCTATGATTAATTAAGCATGAAAGAGTGATTTTTTTTTTCTATACAATTTCACCTTTCAAGTTTTAAATTGATTTTCCCTTGCAGCTCCAATTTTTTTCTTCTGTGGACTCATTTGTTAGGAAAGAGAGCCCTACCCCCAGAACCTGCTAGTGCACCGTATAACAGGGGTATTTGGAAGGGGTGTCTGACAGGTCTCTACAGAGTCTTCAGCGGCTAGCTACCGCCTGTACCCCCAGGACTCAGTTCCCCTGGTGTAGAAATGGAGGGAACAGCCCCACTAGGGCTATTCTCACCAGCCATTCCTCCCTGTGAGCTCCGACACATCTCTAACTCTGACCTGTTTCATTACGAGGGCCAGCATACCCCGCACTGTTCACCGCCAAGGAGTACGGTATCCTAGAAAGAACACCAGTTTGAAGATACTGCTTGAAGCGTGGTTGTCTGGCAAGTTTAGGAAAGTTGAGTCTTCCCTCCCTCTGGCAAGAGTGTCAAATGCCCCAGAGAACAGGGCCACTCCAGCTGAGTGGACGGCATTGTTTGACTCACAGTTGTTCAGGAAGAACATGGTTATAAATCATATGGCAGAACATGTAAGCCATGTTTAACTGAGAGCAAGCACAGCTAGAAGACCGGAAAGAATCAGATCCACTCTAATTTATCTCTTCCTTTTATTCTTATCAACAATCATTTTATTACTTTTTTCATTTCATCCCGAGTTCCTAAATGTTAATTTTTTTTAAAGATTTTATTTATTTATTTGACAGAGATCACAAGTACACAGAGAGGCAGGCAATGAGAGTGGGAAGAAGCAGGCTCCCTGCCGAGTAGAGAGCCCGCTGCAGGATCCCAGGACCCCAGGATCATGACCCGAGTCAAAGGCAAAGGCCTTAGCCCACTGAGCCACCCAGGCGCCCCTCATAAATGTTAATTTGTATACAAAAGATTCTTCGGTCTGTTGTTCTGAAGTCTGAATTTAAATCAGTGTCTGTCTTGCTAGCACGAACTTGAGAGATTCTCCACAGGCCTTGAAGAGCAAACAGCCGCACCGCAAACGACCTGTTGAGTGCCCCCACATGGAAAGAAACTTCAGGAGGCCTTGAGAGGCGGAAGGCAGCATCCAGCCAATAGCCAGTGAGAGGCTGGGGCTTTCGGTCACACAACAGGAAAATGAATTTCGTCAATAATCTGAATGAGCTTATGTTCTGAACAATAGCATCACAACAGCGGTGTTTGGTTTTGAAAAGGAAAGGACTCTTTATTATTACTATAGAAACCTAGTAGAAACAGAAGAGGAAAGGAACCAACCCAGAGATGAAGGTAACAGCAGGCAAGAAATGAGAATGAGGCAAAGTTACATCAAGTTGTGTACTTACAACCCCCAACCTCATTGGCTGGGGAAGGCCCCGTGGAGACAGCCTGGCTGGAGTCCCCACTGAGAGGCCTGGCAGGGTGTCCCCCTCTCAGGTGAGACTTCCAACTGACCGTCTCCATAAGGGCCGTATTTATAGGGCAAAGAACAGGGTTTGAAATTAAGCATTTGTTCACCTATGTGCAGTTAAGAGCGAGCTACATTTCCATGTTATCATGTTTCTAGATTTTCCAGAAGTCTGGGCTACGTGTGCCTACCTCCCCTCCCGAGTCCGTTCTGGGGGACTAGCCCAGCCTGGAGCAGGAGGGCATGTGAGACAAGACTTGCGCTTGTGCGATACAGAACAGAAGGGCCAGTTCCAACCTGGAGGCCAGATAATGTTTTGAATAGCCAGGCTCCCAAGATTATTCACACAGCACGAGTCCAAGAAACAACATTCCTTATCCTGCCTATGTGCGTGCAGGCCCCCATGGTCAGTTAAGCGGGACAAATCCCAGAAGCATCTATCCCTACGGAATGGCTTGGAAGCAGATTCTTCCTAGTTAGGATTTTGGATAAGACTGCAGTCCAGCTAACACTGTGATTGCTGTCTTGTGAGACCCTGAGCCAGGGACTCAGCTAAGCCATGTCAGTCTTCCTGATCCACCGAAACTATAAGATAATATACGTGTGCTTTATTTAGCTTCTAAGCTTGTGGCAATTTGTACATGACAGTAGCAAATGAACACAGAAACCACTCTAATAATTACATCAGAGCATCTGAGTTTCAGTTTTACCACCAATGCCTGGTAAGGTTTACCAGGAATATAAAAGAATAGAAGGGACCATATGATTTGCTGGATGCTAGAATCAACCATGCAGATTTTTTTTTTCTCCAACTCTTCATGTCCTTAACAAGCAGACAAGTGTGATATTGTGATGTATAATAGGAATGTATATATTTGGTCTTCTTCCCATTTCTAGAACAGAGCTTCTAACACCCTTTGCATTTCCTGTGATGAGAACAATAATGGTATCTTATGTTAATGAGGTGACTCTGGAAAGTCTGAGGACAGGGGCTGATTGCCAGGGGAGCCAACCAGGTGTTTAGAACTTTCAGTTCCACCTCTCTAGCCCCTGTAACTTCCAGGAAGGGAAGAGGGGCCCGAACCAATCATCAAAGATCAGTGGTTGAATCAATCATTTCTTTGTAATGAAACCTCCATGAAAACCTAAAACGTCCATTAGGAGAGTTTTAGGTTGGTAACAAGTAGAGGTAGTAGGAGAGGGCGTGGAAACTCTGCACCCCTTCCCACCTCCCCTTCCCTACGCATCTCTTCCATCTGTTTCTGAGTCATACCCTTTTCTAATAAACCAGTAATCTAGGAAGTAAAATGTTTCTCTGAGTTCTGTGAGTCACTCTATCAAATTAACCAAACCCAAGGAGGGAGTCATTGGAATTTCTGTCTATAGCCACCTGGTCAGAAACACAAGGGACAGACTGGACTTGTGATTGGCATCTAAACTGAAGCCAGTCTTGGGGCGCCAGGGTGGCTCAGTCAGTTAAGCATCCAACTCTTGATTTTGGCTCAGGTCATGACCTCAGGGTGATGAGATTGAGCCCCGCATCAGGCTCTGTTTTTAGCGGGGAGTCTGCTTCTCCCCTTCCCTCCAATCCTCCCCCACTCTTCTCTCTCTCTCTCTCTCAAAATAAATAAAATGTTAAAAAAAAATTAAAAAATAAAGTGAGGGCAGTCTAATGGGACAGAGCCCTTACCTGTGGGACCAGATGCTATCTCAGGGTAGAGAATGTCAGAAGTAAGTTGAATTGTAGGACACCCAGGTGGAGTCAGAGAATTGCTTGGTAGTCCTGGAAAAATTGCACATTAGAATTGCTGTCAGAATTATAGCAAACATGCATGGTCTTCACCTCAGTTGTTTAACTCACACTACCCAAATGGACTGAGTGAAATTTTTTTCTTTTTTCTTTCCTTTCTTCCATTTTCTTTCCTTTCCTTTTCTCTCTTTTCTTCCTTCCCTTACTTTTTTCTTTTCATTGTTGTTACATAAACTAACTCATTTATGACAGAATAGCAATGTTTCAAACCATCGAGCTTCCACTGGTGTTTCAACTCCTTCAGTCTTCTGATGGCGGACATTACTGTGACAGCAGAAGAGGTTGCTGTGGGTCTGGGTACCGCCAGCTACCATTTTCATGCAGGAACCACAGAGCCAGATCCCCACAACTTGTCTCTTCATCTTGGTTTAGCCATAGAAGAAGCAAGTGTGCTTGGCATGCTGATTCAATATTCTTCACCATTTTCCTGAGGGAGGAACCATAATGGGTTCCATATTTACTGATGATTCTGACCTCGGTGCATTTAGTCATGTCATCACAAACTAGGTCTGAGTCCAGAGAGCTGAATGGGATTCATTTCTATATCCCATTAAATTTCCCAGCTTTATTTTCTATTGTTCTTTATGGCCTT
Organism: Mustela nivalis; assembly: GCF_964662115.1. NCBI lineage: Eukaryota > Metazoa > Chordata > Mammalia > Carnivora > Mustelidae > Mustela > Mustela nivalis. The sequence goes on along the minus strand of NW_028134771.1, from coordinate 39,905 downwards.
TAAAACTCTGATGTATTCATTCTTTTCTTCTAAAGGAAAGGAAAAGTCCATTTGAAGGAACAGCTTAATTATTTTTAAAATTATGTCTTTAGAGCACACCAGGGAAACCAAATAAAGGGAGGAAACTGGCAACATTTTTTTAACTTTATTTTATTTTTCCAGTGTTCTAAGATCCATTGGCAACATTTAATATTAAGTAAAAGGTGGTGAGATGTTATATGCAACTGGGGACTTAAGAAAAACACAAAAGATAGAAAAATAAAATTCAAACCATTAGTTCTTCAGAGACTAAAATAAATGTAGCACTAAGAACTGGTCCATTGAAATGGAATTATAATAATATTAAAGTACACGATTCCATTCAGTGCTTAATGGATCACTTAGCCCTGTATCATCTGTACTATCCTTTCCTCATTTATCTTCAAAGAAGTATGGAGAGAAAGAGACGTGATTTTAAGATGGTTTTTATTTTTCTCTCACAGGCCAAAGGACTTCCTAATGTCCTTACTGGGTGCTCACAATTCTAATTAATAGAGAAACCAGTTCTTTTGAGGGTCAAAAGAACTCATGAACAAAAGAAACAGATGCATGGTATTTTACTTTACTAATCAGTATCCACTGAAGTAAAAGCGAAGTTACCCTCTGTTAGGAAATGAAATCTAAGGTGCCCCAGGTGCCAGCATCCTGTGCTGTGCCTCTGAATATATACCTCCCCATTCTGGGCGTCAGGTACTTTCCAGTGAAATGCTGAGTCATCTTATCTGAAGCATTTGGTATTTGAGAACTGCAATGCTGATTATTTGTAAGGCATGTTTCACCTATCCTCTGAACTCCTATTGAATTCAGAGGAAATCAAAAGTTTATATTTTGCTCAATTCATGTACAGCAAGCCAAATACTTAAAGAAATTTAGCAAATGATAGAGAAATTATCTAATGATGAACATTAACTCTTTGCTTCTATAGTCTGTGACAATTAGAGGAAAACTAGCAAGTGTTAAAGTGGGGTGATTATGGGATCTGTTTTAAAAACCACTCAAGAGGGCACCTGGGTGGCTCAGTGGGTTAAGCCGCCCCGCATCCGCATCGGGCACTCTGCTCAGCAGGGAGCCTGCCTCCCTCTCTCTCTCTCTGCCTGCCTCTATGCCTACTTGTGATCTCTCTCTGTCAAAGAAATAAATAAAATCTTTAAAAAAAAAAAATAAAAACCACTCAAGAATCTTTTTTTTTTTTTTTAAGTCCCAGTTTAACACTATAGAGTTATATTACTTACCTGGCCAAAAAAAAGAGAGAGAGAGAGAGAGAGGATTATCTCCTATTTAAATAATGAATAATATAGAGACATATGAAGATTATTAAAAGAAATACTGAGACCACTGCAATGGTCAAATAAGTGAATGCTGAGTTTACTGACTTGTTAGGCAAGGAAATATACATCAGTGAGGAAATTCAGAGTGATTCACTGAAGAGGAAGGGTCAGGGACCTATACATCCTAGGAAAGGGAAGTTCACTCTGTACTAATTAAGGACCAGAGCCTACATTTAGGAGAAGGTGAAATGATTCTGTAGCACTGATACAACTGATTATAGTAAGCCCCATTGTTCATTGACTGTGGAAGACTAGCCTACCAGTCACTGATCATCTTTAGATAGTGGGTGATTTTCATTCATAGCAGTTGACCAGTTGTGGCTGGTTAGAACCAATGGTAGGAGGTACAGCATCAGCTTTTAGTATCTCCTGGGCAAGAGCTTCTGTGAATACAAAGTTCATTTACAGTCACTCCTATGAATTTTCATCAATCCAGACAAAATGCAGTGACTCCAGAAGGATAGGCAAATTGTCAGATTTTTGGGTCTACAGCACTGTTTTTGGTGAGGGGGGACTAACTTTATCCAATATCACTTTCTTTATCAGGGTCCCTCCAGACTCCTTCTGTTCTACAACCTTCAGATGCATGACAGCTGGAATAGTAACTGTAAGATATGTATGATTTTGTTAGCAATCAACATGACAACAGCAATAATTAGGAACAAGGATAGAAAGATCAAAACTATGTATAGAATACCCCCAGCTAGAATCCTGTTTTGCCAAGCCCAGCCATGAAAGTAGATGCCATAGATTGGTTTATTCAGTTTTAACAACCAGTTGTTTTGTTCTGAATTTTATGCAAGTCCCAGGAACTGGTCCTAAAACCTTCCCCCAGAAGCAACAAAGGATGCTAACCAGTGTGAACACAGAAACTTGACTTGCCAGTAAATAAACTGGAGAAATTCTGCTATCTAGTACCATTATATCAGGTACATGAAGGCTCATGTATGAATCGTTTACTGCATGTATAGTTTCCTATGCAATGACAGACAGGAAGAGAGGAAGACTTGTATACAGCTTTCTAATGTAGGTACTCTGAGTCATGTTTAAAAGCCTCATAAAAAATAAAAAGCGAAGCGTTTCTTCAACTCTTCTAAGAAGGCCTACCTCTTCTCAAAAGTGTATCAGAGAAATTGACCCCTAGAAAAGAAAACCATGGGCCAGTGTCCACATATAGATGCAATAAAACACTAGCAACCCAAATTCAGCAGCACATTACAAAGATTATACACACCATAGTCTAGGAGGCTTTATCCTGAGGACACAAGGACACTTCAACATACATGAACCAATCAAGGTGCTATGTCACAATAACAGAATAGAAGAAAAGAATCATATGATCAACTCAACAGATGCAGAAAAAACATTTGACAAAATCCACATCCATTTGTGATAAAGAGTCATAACAAATTAGGCATAGCAGGAACATATCTCAACATAATAAAGGCATATACGACAAGCCACAGGTAACATCATGCTCCATGGTGAAAAGTTGAAAGCTTTTCTTCTAAAATCAGGAACAAGATGAGGATGCCCACTCTCACCATTCCTGTTCAACAAAGTAATGAAAACCCTAGCCAGAGCAATCAGGCAAAGAAAGAAAGAGAGAAGGAAAGAGAGAAAGAGTGAAAGAAAGAAAGATCAGAATTGGAAAGGAAGAAGTAAAATTGTCTGATTTTCAGATGCTATGATTTTATAATATAGAATATCCTAAAGAGGTTTTCTGAAAGCCTCAGTGCTGATCAGAGGTTGCCTGATAAACACAGTGAGCAGAGGAAGAATCTAGGATCTAGAACATGAGTATAACTAAAGAAAACTTAGTTACAATGTTTCACACCAGTGAGGCAGAATCTGTAACCGCAATCAAATGCAGGAAATTTTCACAAAGAAATTCATCAGTCACAGAATCTTGTTCTGATTTTTTTTTCTGTAAACAACACCCTCATTTTGCTATCCTTATTAAAATGTGAAACTGGCTATTTTATAAAACTAAGATTTGCAAGCCACAGAATTTAAGTTTAAAAAAAAAAAAATCTAATCCTTAGCTCCAGAAAAATACAAAAGGATATATCCTAACACTTTAAGTAATCCTTGCTAATATATCTCTTCTTTATCTCAAGTTTTGCCCTGGATAGTTTTGAATGTATATTTGGTCTATTTTATATAAAAACTCTCTAAAATCTTTGTGTTGTATCTCTAATCTTTCCTAGCATTTTCAAGCAGTGGTAAAGGTTCAGTCAGTTTTAGAAGCCTAGATTTTTCTTTTTCATCTATTAATATTGTCTTTTTTGAAGAATCTGAGTTTAAAGCTTCATAAAAGCTCTTTGGGCAAATTAGGTGGATTAAAATGATTCATCTCTGTCACTGGGGAAAGGGATAAATTCTTCCCAGAGAATTCACGTTGCAGTGGCTGTGTGCTAAATACATCTGAGTGGATTACAACAAATGAAAACAGGGTCCAAACATCTAAATACGATTAAAAGGACATGTTGGGAGATGCTTGCATCTAGAATAGTTTCAGAAAAGCTTGGTGTATCAGAGAGAAAAAAAAAAAAAAAGAGGGTAGGGGGTAGGGATTATGGTGACTGTATTAGTCACAGTTCTGAACCCAGAAGCACAGAAGAGTAGGAGGGGTGTGTGTGTGTGTGTATGTGTGTGTGTGTGTGTGTGTGTGTGAGAGAGAGAGAGAGACAGAGACAGAGACAGAAACAGTGACAGAGAGACAGAGAGTGAGGTTGGTTCACACAGTTGCGGAGCTGATGAAGCTGTAGTTCAGGTAAAAATTGCAGTTTTATGCTGAAATCTTCGGGGCAGGCCAGGAGGTGGGAAACTGAGGCAGGTTTCCATGTTGTAGGCTTGAGGTAGAATCACTTTGGGGAAGCCTGTCATGCTCTTAAGCCTTCAAATGAGCGGATGACGGCCATGCATGTCATGCTTTACTTAAATTCAACTGACTGCAAATGTTGATCACAGCTAAAAATACCTTCACAGCATCTAGACTAGCATTCGACAAAAACGCTGGGCTCTGTCAACCAGCCAAGTAAAAGTAACCATCACAGCAGCAGTTCTGCCAAGAGGTTTTAACCATTCCTGAAGCAAATACAACCCCCCCACAAAACTTGATGAAGAGCCAATCAGGGCATAATGGTGTCTCTTTGTCCCAGGCTGGACTACTAGTACTTGGGGAGTGCAGAAGAACTACTAAGCATTTACAGAGATCATTACTGTCTTGGCTTGTCTTGGCAAAATTCCTTTCCCGGATTCTCCTACTGTGCTGCCCAGGGTGCTAGGGGGCTGACTACAAATCCCCTCTTTTCCCTATTGATTCTTATTCCCACTGTGTTGTGTCACCTGTTACTAATACACAGAAAGAAATCCAGAATCTGGAAAATTATGGAAATAATCATTGTGGAAATGGTAGTCTTGATAGAAACAGCACATTTTAGTCCTTGATTCATGACTTCTGCCTGGGCCTGCCTAGGGAAACTGAAAGGCCATTTACTCGAATATAACTGTGGAAATTCCATGCTGTGGAAAGGACCTTGGTGTAAGAGGCAATCGTATTTTTCTTCTATTGCTGGCACCATAAAATTCATATGCTCTTAGGAGGAAAATGTTCTTTTTCCTTACAAACTCCAAGCAACACTTTTTGAAAGAATTAATATGCCTTATAGATTGAGCTTTCATTTTATTATTTAAAAAAAAACAAAATTATAAAAACTATTATGAGTATTACTATACCCACTTAGAATCACAAACTCAAAGACCGGAAATGACCTCAGAGATTGTGCCTATCTACCTACTTACCTACCCATTTATTTATTTATATGAGTTTTATACCCAGTTTTATATTTCAACATGTTCCTTGAAAGATATGGGAGTGAAACACTACCTTGAGATTTTATCATCAACCTCAAGGAAGCTACCAGATTGGATTCCATTTGGTATGGTACAGGCAAAGAAGAAATTGAGAAACCTCTTTGTAATGCTGCTTATGGAATCACCATTCCTTATGTTCTAATTCTTTTAAATACAATGTATACAAATAATAACTAGTCTTCTAGAAGCTGGAAAGATCTCATGCGAACACAAAGATGAAGTAGAAATACAAGAGAGTCAAATGCATGGGAAGGACAAGATAAAAGAAGCAGAGAGGGGCTTTAACAAAGCACACACACATACACACATAGCAGGAAGGAATAAGTGTGAAGGGAAGACACAGAGAAACAGAAAGCCTGGACTATATTTTAAACCACAGTCAGATTTCTTTCCACATGTGAACGTCTCCTGATCATTATACGTAATGGTATATCCAATGTCAAATTCCACAGCAGCATAAATCAAAAAATATATAACTCAAAGCCTTCAAAACAAATATTGTCTTCGTAAAATATATCTTAAGCAATTGTTACGCTGAATTTCCCTTACCGTTACCACAGCAATGGGTTCAGTCTGTCACGGACCTATTAGCATGTGCTATTCTACCATTTTTTATTCTGTGAATCTATGGCATCATTCAATGTGATGCCTAACAGAGCCACTTCCATTTTCCATAAGGGTCTATAAGATTTATGGATCTGGCATTTGATTGCTTTAGTGGAACCCACTGGGACCATTTATACCTTGTGCTATAAAAAAGGAATTTTTATTTCTAGAAAATAAATAGTTTGCCCAAGAGTTTGTAAGTTGAATGGAAGTGTTTCATTTATCTAGCAATTGTTGATTTGTGGTCTGGCAGAAAGAAATTGCTGACAAACGGAATGCCTCCCCGGGGAGGGGGGGTTGCTAAACTCAGTTTATATTCTTTGCCTGATAAGTGCATGCCAAGAATTAGGCTAATGACATCTGTTGGCTCTCTGGCTTGCCCATTTTTATAATGCCTGGACGAACAACAGAGATGACACAGAGCTAGGCTGAGGTTTACTTTAACTTCCAAACTCTCCTAATTATTGTCTTGTCAGACCTTAAGAACTCTACCAGAGGTCATTCCCCATTCATTTAGAGCTTCGTTACATGGTTCCAAAGTTTGGCCAAACCCACTTACAAGAGTGTGTGAATACATTTGGTTCTACAGTCTGGGCTGTGATGAGAAGACCTTTATTTTTATGCCTCTACAAAACTTTCTTTTGACACTTTTTTCACATGGCTCCTTCCTTCCCAACACTTACAAGTCAAATCGCTCTTGAAACAGTCTTATATATCCTTTGAGCGAACTGTGGACATAAGCTGGGATGGGGATGTGACATTTATCTCTTTTGTTATAGGAGAGTAAGTGATTCTAACTTTCACACTCACTATTTCAGAGCTGCTAGTCACTGACATTAGAGTAGACCCACAGGGAGATGTGCCCTGTGTTGAACACCTATAAGAAATTGTAGGGGCTGAGGGTGCCTCAGTGGCTCAGTAGGTTAAGCATCTGCCTTCGGCTCAGGTCATGATCTCAGGGTCCTGGGATTGAGCCCATCATTGGGCTCTCTGCTCAGTGGAGAGTCTGCTTCTTTCTCTGCCCCTCCCCCCATACATTTTCTCAATCTCTCTCACTTTTGCTGTGTCTCTCAAGTAAATAAATAAAATCTTAAGGAAAAAAAAAAAACCTCTAGGAGCTTTCTTTGGCTAGGTCTCCCTAAGATATAGGGTGTATTGTGGCTTTTCAGGAAATAATTGCTTTTCATTATATATACATGTATAATTTTTATTACACTGTCTCATTCTTTAAGCCAATAAAACACAAACTTATATGCCCAGTGTGATGTGATCAGTTTCTAGAACATGAGCAGAACACTAGACTGGGCGGGGGGAGTTAAATAATTCATACTATAGAAATGTAAAATAATATTTTTATTATTTTTTCAAGGGTCTCTTTAGAACTAGACCCTCAAACTTAAAGATCAGTTCACAGCCTGTACACACAGTTGATCCCCAAAGAGGAATTTGCTGTATATGTTACATGGCATTACATTCTCTAGAAGGCAGAGTTTGTTTCAACACCCTCCTTGACTCAATCCCATACAGTCTTGAGAATGAAGAAAGCACAGTTTTCTCCCTTCCAGTTAAGCCACGTGGAGCCCCAAATCCCAAAGAGAAATAGCCATTGCATATGATCATACAATCAGTATCTTTTTACTTTCCTAATAGTTGGAAACTTCTGCTAATATAGGGCTATCCTTTTTTTTTTAATTCTCTAAAATCTTGCTCTGAGAGTACTTTGGATAGTTTTGTTTTGTGTCAAGAGCAGAATGTGGTGCCCCTATTGAGGCATGCAAAAGAATCTTTAAAAATCTTCTGGTCTGTATTTTTTCCCACTGCTTCCACTGTGCTAATATTGAAGTACTCTATTTTAGGAAGGTGGAAAAGGGCACGGAAAACTTGTACTGTTATACATAGCAGTAATGTTTTCAGTATTTATTCTTCAAAATGGAAGCCAAATTTATCATCAAGACAGTTTGGGGAGATCTCTGAAAAAAATATACCAAACACCTCTTTAAAACTGCATTGCACCTGCCACCCCTCCCCATCCCACCCCACACCTGCTGCCTCACCTATCCCCCTACCCTGACATTTCCAAAGATTGCAGAAGTATATATAGAAACATGGTCTGGGAGGTAACATTGCTGTAGCTTAGAAGAACACAAGGAGAGAAACGACTGCAGATGTCTCATCTGTGTGCTCTTCTTTAGTTCCCCCCTGCTTTTCTGAAAACCCTGCTGTGTGATTTCACAAAACAACCTGCTATTGCTCCTCAAGAAGAGAATGGACATGACCTGTGTGTTGGAGACACCTCTCCTTCCAGCTTTGAGTCGTGAGTGGTTGCACTGTGAAGCACTGAAGGGAGGATCAGGCAGGCTTATGGAATTATTGAAGAGAAGTGAATTATGTGAAAGAAATGGGAGTGGAATAACATCCTTGAGCAGGAAGGGGATGTAGTGTATCTCACTCAACAAAGCACATTTTTCAAATTGCTACCCACAGCTCCAGGAGCACTGGAGTCGGCTGGGGGAAGAAAATGGAGATCAATCTGACATGCAGTTTGACTTTTCTTCTTACCTAATTTTGCTAATTCTTCTGTCTCAAGTTCCTTTCTTTTCCTTGAAATTATAGCTCTACTGGGGGAAAATATATTATATTTATTATATTTATATCCTGTAGACATGCAGCTTATCAGTACACAACAAGCCTCGAATTCAGAATAACACATTTCATCACAATAAGGCACTGTGAAGCATTTTCCAAAGACAAATGATATTAACTGACACTGTGTGACAACTGATAGTTACAGGTATTATGATGAGAAGGTGCTTAAGGAATTCAGCTGTATTTTAAAGTTGGTATCTGTAGAAGATAAATGTTTATGAAGATGAAGCTATTTGAAAATGTCAGGGAATATTTAAAAAATATTTAAAAGTGTAAGTATAATATTAGATTATTCTTTGGGTAATTATTAAACATTTAAGACCAAATATCCTAGTTAATTCATTTTTTTTTTTTTTAAGTTCAAGGCCACGAGCCGTTAACGTTTGACAATAGCGGACACCTTATCATTCAGTACTTTATTTTATTCATTTGACAGTCAGCATTTATTTATTATTTTATTTGTTTAATATGGAATACTTCACGAATTCGTGTGTCATCCTTGAGCAAGGGCCATGCCAATCTTCACTGTATCATTCCACTGTTAGTGTACATGTTGCCATAGCAAGTATGAGATTCAGCATTTATTAGCTGTATTTTTTTTATTGTTGTGGGTTTTTTAAACTTTTATTTATTTTTTTAATTTCTTTTCAGTGTTCCAAAATTCATTGTTTATGCACCACACCCAGCGCTCCATGCAATACGTGCCCTCCTTAATACCCACCACCAGGTTCACCCAACCTCCCAACTCCCCGCCCCTCCAAAACCCTCAGATTATTTTTCAGATTCCACAGTCTCTCATGTCTCCCCCTCTGATTTCCCCCAACTCCCTTCTCCTCTCCATTTCCTCATGTCCTCCGTGTTATTCCTTATGCTCCACAAATAAGCGAAACCATATCATAATCGACTCCCTGCTTGACTTATTTCACTCAGCATAATCTCTTCCAGTCCCGTCCATGTTGATACAAAAGTTGGGTATTCATCCTTTCTGATGGAGGCATAATATTCCGTAGTATATATGGACCACATCTTCCTTATCCATTCATCTGTGGAAGGGCATCTTGGTTCTTTCCACATTTTGGCAACCGTGACCATTGCTGCTATAAACATTGGAGTACAGATGGCCTTTCTTTTCACTACATTTGTATTTTGGGGGTAAATACCCAGTAGTGCAATTGCAGGGCCACAGGGAAGCTCTATTTTTAATTTCTTAAGGAATATCCACACTGTTTTCCAAAGTGGCTACACCAACTTACATTCCCACCAACAGTGTAAGAGGGTTCCCCTTTCTCCACATCATCTCCAACACATATTGTTTACTGTCTTGTTAATTTGGGACATTCTAACTGGTGTTAGGTGGTATCTCAATGTGGTTTTGATTTGAATCTCCCTGATGGCTAGTGATGATGAACATTTTTTCATGTGTCTGTTAGCCATTTGTATGTCTTCTTTGGAAAAGTGTCTGTTCATGTCTTCTGCCCATTTTTTAACATGATTATCTGTTTTGTGTGTGTTGAGTTTGAGGTGTTCTTTGTAAATCCTGGAAATCAGCCCTTTGTCTGTATTGTCATTTGCGAATATCTTCTCCCATTCTGTGGATTGCCTCTTTGTTTTGTTGACTATTTCCTTTGCTGTGCAGAAGCTTTTGATCTTGATGAAATCCCAAAAGTTCATTTTCACCTTTGTTTCCTTTGCCTTTGGAGACATGTTTTAAAAGAAGTTGCTGTGGCTCAAAGAGGTTACTGCCTATATTCTCCTCTAGGATTTTGATAGATTCTTGCCTCATGTTGAGGTCTTTTATCCATTTTGAGTTTATCTTGGTGTATGGTGTAAGAGAATGGTTGAGTTTCATTCTTCTACACATAGCTGTCCAATTTTCCCAGCACTATTTATTGAAGAGACTGTCTTTTTTCCCACTGTATATTTTTCCTGCTTGTCAAAGATTAGTTGACCATAAAGTTGAGGGTCCATATCTGGGCTCTCTATTCTGTTCCACTGGTCTATGTGTCTGTTTTTGTGCCAGTACCATGCTGTCTTAGTGATCACAGCTTTGTAGTAAAGCTTGAAATAAGGCAACATGATGTCTCCAGTTTTGTTTTGGTTTTTTTTCAACATTTCCTTAGCAACTCAGGGTCTCTTCTGATTCCATACAAATTTTAGGATTGTTTGCTCCGGCACTATGCAAAACCCACAATGAATATCATTCTCAATGGGGAAAAACTGACAGCCTTCCCTTTGAGATCAGAAACATGACAAGGATGCCCTCTCTCACCACTCTTGTTCAACATAGTATTAGAAGTCCTAGCAACAGCAATCAGACCACAAAGAGAAATAAAAGGTATTCAAATTGGCAATGAAGAATTCAAACTCTCTATTCGCAGATGACATGATACTTTATATGGAAAACCCAAAAGACTCCACCCCCAAACTACTAGAACTCATAAAGCAGTTTAGTAACGTGGCAGGATACAAAGTCAATGTAAAGAAATCAGTTGCTTTCTTATGCACTAACAATGAAAAGACAGAAAGGGAAATTAGAGAATTGATTCCATTTACTATTGCACCAAGACCCATAAGATACTTGGGAATAAACCTAACCAAAGAGGTAAAGGATCTGTACTCTAGGAACTACAGAACACTCATGAAAGAAATTGAAGAAGACACAAAAAGATGTAAGACCATTCCATGCTCATGGATCAGAAGAATAAACATTGTTAAAATGTCTACATTGCCTAGAGCAATCTATACTTTCAATGTCATTCCAATCAAAATTCCACCGGTATTTTTCAAAGAGCTGGAGCAAACAATCCTAAAATTTGTAGCTGTATTTTCAAAATTGTGCCATAGCAATATATAATCTCTTTTTTTACTTTAAGGGTTTTTAAAATTTTTTTTAATTATTGCATTTTTAAAAGAAGAAATTACATCAGAAACTAGAATTGGTAAATAAGTTACATCAAAATTAACTCTTCTCCTACCCACTTAAGCCCCCATGGGTAGGAGAAGAATAAATGAAACAAGATGGGATTGGGAGGGAGACAAACTATAAGTGACTCTTAATCTCACAAAACAAACTGAGGGTTGCTGGGGGGAGGGGGTTTGGGAGAAGGGGGTGGGATTATGGACATTGGGGAGGGTATGTGCTTTGGTGAGTGCTGTGAAGTGTGTAAACCTGGTGATTCACAGACCTGTACCCCTGGGAATAAAAGTATATGTTTATAAAAAATTAAAAATTTTTTTAAAAAATTAACTCTTCCTGAATATAGTATTTAGGTAAAATACTTAGTGTAGTTTTCCTTTTTTTTTTTTTAACCCAATAGCAGATAATTGTGAAAATGTATATGCATTATACTCTTGAATTCAAGTAGTTAGAAATTCTGCAGTTGGGTGTTTTTCTCCATTATTATTTCCATAGCTGATTTCTAAGCTATTCCCATCCCAAAAATCGCCTTTGTATTTCCCTTCTTCTCACTGTGCACTCAGATCTTTCCATTGTCCAGACTGGTCCCATCAGTTCTTGTTCACCAACTCCTGTCTGCTTCATCTCATTTGTCTCTTGTTTTTCTTTTTCTTTTTTTACTGGCCTATTGCACACTTCCTAGCCCAGCACTCAGCACATATCAGGCACCTGGTACATGTTGGTCCCTCTTTACTCCATCCTCCATCCCCCATTATGAGCTTATAGGTTCTATTTAGAACATTAAACATTAATTGTGTTCTACATAGTTCTCTTATCAACAATTTCTTCTCCTGACTCATGAAGGAAAAAAAGAAACTTAATAATATTAGCTCAAACCATCAAAATGACACACCCACACTTTGCTACCTACAAGGCTTCTCCCATGCAGTGCCTCCTATGTACTTCTCTTTACCTCAGTCTTACAGATGAGGGAACAGGGCTGGAGGCACATGCCTAGGGCTTCGAGATCACGTGTGGGAGGGCAGCCTCCAGTCTTCCCTCCTAAATCTGATGACCTCGTGCTTCCTCTTTAAAAGCTGCCCAGGATAAGTGTGATGGGAAACCAGATCCCATGAATAGAGCTCTTGTCCCCAACTTCAAACTCTGATTTTCCCACAGGAAAAATAGTTTTAATGTACTTGATATTGTGGCCTTCTAATTTTCCTCAGATTGACTGAGATCAGGCTAAACTCTGAAGCCAATAAGAAATGTTAGATTATGAATGCCAAATTCAAATCCAAAAGGTTTCTTTTGTCATTCTCCTAAAACAGGAGTATGAAGCACAGGAAGAATTTTATCACAGATGCCGTAAAATCCTTTACACCAATGGTTCTGAATGAGAGGTCATTTTTCTTCTTTGGGGACATTTGGCAATATCTGGAGATAATTTTTTTTTTTTAATTTTTGTTATAGTTGCAGTTGGAGGGCAGTGGTGGGTAAGGGACTGCTGTTGGGATCCAGTAAGTAGAGGTCAAGGATGCTGCTGAACATCCTATGATCCACAAGGCGACCTCTCACAACAAAGACTTCCCCAGCCTAAATGTCAGTAGTACTGAGTTTGAAAAATGCCACCCTAGGGTATAACTAGATATCTAGCTATGATAGTTTGATAAAGCAATTAACAAGGCATCATCCTTGGATAAGAAGATTATAGTTCTGCTTGAAACTGTTCCTTTTTCCCCTCTAGATGATAGTCTTAGATCAGACTTCCACACCATGATAAAACTAACTTGCAGCCTTCTTATTTTCCATTCTATTACTTATTTTCCATCACTGGCTCCCAAAAGCAACTGTCCCCAGAGTTTAGTTCTTGGTCCTCTTTGTTTAATGTTATTTCTTCATTGAAGTACAGAACTTTGTCTATGCAAAGTCTTGTATAAATTGGACTTTCAGGCAATCCAGGCTCTGCACTCTTATTCATTATACATTAAACCAGCTCTCATTACCTGGAATGTAATCGTTAATGCATCAGCTGGCCGGCTTCCTGCTTCTGGGTGCAGGGGAAGGAGCTGCACCTGTGAGGAGTGCGCTCAGTGGAAGCCTGTGAGGTCAGAGCTAAATCCTAGGAAACCATGTCTCTGCTCCCCACTGAGAGGGCCCTCAGTCATGTCCCCCTCCCCTGAGTTCTGAAGTCAGACCTCCCTGACTTCAAAAGCCAAGGGCCCTGAAACTGACCCTCACAAGTGGGGCCTCCATCTTAGTGGGAGTCCCCTGGCCATTCCAACTGCCATCTCTGTCTCATATTGCATTCCCTCCTCCTTTCTACCTCTAGCCCTTCCCCAGCAACAGATGGTGCAGAGTCAACCAACCCAGGGAGACTAAATCTGAGCCACACCTCCAGAGGCAAGATGGCTGGTAGAGATGAAGTCCTTTCCTCCACATCACCCTGGTTTGGAGTTTCAAAGTCCAGGGACAGTCTGGTCTGAAGACGCAAAAGGGCAAGGCCTGAATCAGCTTCCTCAGGGCCCCAGGATATCTGCTGTCAGGTGTTCATTTAACAGGTTCTGATCCACTTCCAACATTGTGTGGATCCTTTGAGAGGCAGTGCCTCACAAAATACAAAGATAGTATAATATATACTTAGCTCTCTATTGTTATACTTCAAAAACTGAACTTTAAAACGTCCTTTCAGAAACTCCCTGTCACAGTACACCCAAATATATATTTCTTGGCTTTGTCCCTCCCCCAGAACTTTTTCCCCATACGTCCATGTATCCAAGTAGCTGATGGACTTTTCTCTCGGATTTCTTACCACCCCTTCAAAGCCAAATCTGAAACTAAACTCTCAAGCTGTCTTTCCCTCCTGACTTCTTTCTATCTGCTCACACTATGCAGTTCCTCTAGGCCCCGGATTTGAGCTCTGAGTCGTCTCTGACGGCCCGCCTCCCACGTGCTGCTCCTCCTCTCCCAAATCTGTCGCCTCTCCCTTACTTCTCCCTAAACCCACCTTTTCCTCGCCACTGTCACTGCCCAGTGCTTAAGCCCTTACTGCCTCATGAAATCTGTCCACATCCTCTCTGAAGAAATTATATCTTGTGTCAAATGACAAAAATAATACAATCGGGCAAACCAGTCTGATATTGTTTATGCAAGGGGAAGCAATACATGTACTGGGGGAGACAGAGCCTCCCAAGCAGTGGAGCACTGCTCCTGAGGGACCTGGGGCTAGAGCAAGTCTTATAGAGCGTAAGAGGCAACTCAGAAACAGAGTGGGATTGGCAAGGAGTTTAGAGATGTCCTTGTAAGACTTCAGCAGGTTCTAATTTCTAGAGTAAGATAGACTAGGTAAAGGTGAGTTGAAAGCTTGTGATTGGTGTATGTTGGGTTTCCTTGACAGGTGCTTGGAGTAAGCACGGGCTGACTTAGGTTTAGTTCTGTGACGTGGACTGGGCCACTGGGGGGTGTCCATGCTGTGGGTCCTGATGCACAAATTCCATAACACTTAGCCCAATGCTAAGCACTGTGTCTACTGACTGGCTGGATATGTAAATGAGCATGTAAATGGTCCTCTGTACCTAATTGATTAATGCATTTAAAAAATACTAATTTGTACTTATTTTCTCCTGCCTCTCCATCAAAATGTGTGTGTCCATGTCACAATAACCTTCATGTGACCTGTTTCTTGAGAGCCTACTGTGTGCCAAGCATTGTGCTACTCATTTCCACCTTCACTATTCAGAGTAATCCTTAAAATTTAGTGATGAAGATATTATTCTTGTCCTTGTTATTGTTATGGTGCTCATTTAACAGTCAAGGAATCTAAAACACAAAGGTACTCAGTAACTTTCTCAAGTCTGTATCACTAATTAGTCAGATTGAAGTCCCTGCTATTTCCATGTCTCCTCACTGTTTCTTTGTATTACCCATACATTTTATTTTAGGAATATGAGTACAGAAAAATGATAGGAGACAAGAATTTAAAAGGGCCCCTCTTCTATTTTCACCTCATTTTGGCATCTTAATATTAAAGATAAGCACCATTTAGATATCTCTAGGTCTCTGAGCCCTCTTCTCTGAGAACTGCCTTCCTCCTCAATCTCACATGGCAACAAAGCCACAGCCAACAACACCATGGATAACCAGACCCAGACTCAGCCACTGAGATGCCGAGGTGCGTTATCTATCTCTGCAGATCATGTGATAGAAAGATAAGCAAACTCAAGATGAGTGGGGCCATATGCATGGACAAGTGGAGAAAGCCAGTAGGTCTTCAGAGAACACAGAATGAAGCAAACATCTCAAGAGAAATCTTAAGAAACCATACAGCTCCAGGAGGCAGAGACTTAGGGGAGTAGCTAGGATCTAAAGATATTCATTACTTATGCCCATTTTTTTAAGAAATCTGTGTCATATTCATTTGGGCTCAGAAAATGGTTTTGTCTCCAACTGTCGATTCTTTTTTATCATACATGTGTTGATTCAAAGGGTCTTGTTTGCAATAGATTTTGCCCAGTTCCCTTTTGAGGTATTTGGATTGCATTGATCTGGGAGCATTGATCATAGGAGCGGCAGCTTGGAGTGAAAAATAGAACACAGAGTATGAATACCCTACTTTTGCATCAACATGTATGGGACTGGAGGAGATTATGCTGAGTGAAATAAGTCAAGCAGAGAAAGTCAATTATCATAAGGTTTCACTTACGTTTGGAGCATAAGGAATAACATAGAGGACATTAGGAGAAGGAAAGGATAAGTGAATTAGGGGAAACTGGAAGGGGAGATGAACCATAAGAGACTGTGGACTCTGAGAAACAGACTGAGGGTTTCGGAGGGTAGGGGGTGGGGGATTGGGTGAGCCTGGTGGTGGGTATTAAGGAGGGCACGAATTGCATGGAGCACTGGGTATAGTGTATAGACAGTGAATTTTAGAACACTGCATCAAAAACTAATGATGTATTTTATGGTGACTAACATAACACAATTAAAAAAAAAATAGAACACAAAAATAGAAGTCTGCAGTCCAGAAAAGACAGGACCTTGCCACCACCCTGCATGAGCCTGGTCAAGTCACTTCACTGTCCTGAAACTGTTTGCCTTGATATACAATGAGACTAATTACTTACCCTACTCTGTAGTGTCATTGTCAGAATAAAATAGAGATTATATCAGAAAACTTTGAAAAAGAACAAGTAAACATAAACTGTTATTTTGACTCATGATTTCAAAATCCAAAAAAACTGTATGAATTAAACTGGAAGAATTGAAGTGGTTTTAAACTAGAAATAAGATCAATATCATAGTTTTTAACAACATGAAAGGATTTCTGGTATATTCATCTTATATTTTTTCTGTATTTATCAGAATATCCACAATAATGTCAACAGTGTTACCTCTAAAGAGAGAATACAGATGGAGAGTAAACTCAGGAAATCCAGCAGGTGCATTTACCCTGCGGTCATACCTCAGTGAGTTCCTAGGACGCCAAACAAGCATGATTTGTGATATAACCAAATTATAATTTGAGCTGTCTGTCCTTTTACTTTGCAGTTATGTTGTTGGCAGACACGGGGTACTTCCCCTCCTCCCACAGTGGAAACCGGGGCAGGTCACACAACTTTTCCAATCACTCACAGATAAAAACATCTTACCGTCATATTAAATCAAAAGCTGTGTCAATCTGGTCATTAGAATTCACAGCCCCAAGCAATAATTAAATTTCAGAACTTGTTCTGTGTTAAGCCTTCTCTGCAGCTATTAGCCAGAACCTGTGCCAGTGGGGGAGGGCAGACTCCAACTTCCGCTCTCCATGACGATGCTTCCCCTGGCTTCCTAGCAAGCTTTGTATCCTTGGGTTGGCCCCAGAGAGAGGAGATGGGGGAAAGAACACAGTCTGGTAAAGGAAGTATTGTTATCATCTCATGTTAGGGCCCCTGGATAGCAACTATTTAACAGTGATTTTTTTTTTAAGATTTTATTTATTTATTTGACAGAAAGAGACAGTGGGAGAGGGAGAAGCAGGCCTCCCACTGAGCAGGGAGCCAGATGCGGGGCTGGATCCCAGGATGCTGAGTTGGTGGCCTGATAAGCCCAGGCACCCCAACAGTGTTTTCATGAGTTCCTTAAAGATTCCTGACTCTGGAATCTGCAGTTCCTTGTCTTTTGTGTTTCTGCAGTTGATGATAGAAATCTGGTGGTCAGCTTCCAGCATCCTTCCACTGAGATCCCACTGCCTCCTCAACAGTGTGTGTTGGACAGATGACCCACCCCCAGCCCACATGCATGTTTTCTCTGTCCCAGTCGTTGTGGATACTTAACTACTTTCCAAAATCTAGGTCCCACCAGTCTCCCTACACTGCCAAGGCCACGTAAGCTTTTTTGAGAACGCATTAGTCACATGGACCTACAGTTACAGAAGGGCTTGTCGACTCTCCACAAGGTTCGTGAAGCCCACACCCTCTAGGCTGGGTGTGAAGACTGTAGCCTTACTCCATGCCCACACCTACCTTGGGCAGTGGTAGAGATTCCCACCAGCTTTTCTAAAGTACTCTCTTCACAAATCCACCTTTCTTGTCTCTATGTTGCCCTTTTGTATTATGATTGATCTGACTTAGGGGTTCAGTCGTTGTAGCCCTGGTTAGTAAAGCTTTCTGTTGTAAATTTGCATATGGTAGTCTGCCCACACTCATTTCGTCTTCTGGTATCTATTACACTGGTGCATCAGTTGAAACTGAGTCAAAGAGAATCCTCTTTCAATCCTTTTACCAGTGGTTTTTTGTCATGCCTGATCACCAGTGGAGGTAACCTATTCTTTCTTCCTATCCACACACACTGCATAGCCCCAGTACAGGGCTAGAATGACCGTCATCGAAAAGGTCTGTGACCTAGTGTGGACGGGAGCAAATCAGATAGAGTCTTATATCCTTGTCTCTTGTTCTCCACTTGGACAGTTTTTAAACATTAAGAATCTGAGTTCCAGACACCACAGCAGATCCTCACAGTGGGAACATAAGGAAATATAATGGGAGCACGGTCTTTAAGGAACTTGTAGCTTGTTGGCAGAGCAAGTGGATATGCGAACAATACAAAGGACTAAATCACAGGGCGGAGGAAGGAGATGAGGGAAGGAGGCAGGGAGAGAGGAGGCAAACAGAGCCACCAGTGAGCAAAGGATAGAACTGTTGAATATGAGTGGGATTTTTAACTACCAAGGTTTGGCTCTTTGGAACTCTAGTGCATAAGACCTTTTAGGAATAGACCCGGATGAATAATCCCATATGAAGCAGGGAGATAGTGCTCATGAAATTCTCCAGAAAAGTAAAGGAAAAAAAAAAAGAAAAAGAAAGAAAAAGCATATATTTTAAAACCTTTGGCTTTAGGACCAAAATGAAAACACTGCATTCGATGATTTTTCCATCTAATTCAATCTTCATCCAATGTCTCCTTTACCCCTATCAATTGCAGAAGGAAATAAACTAACACATCAACCTTTCCGTCTGAACTGGGCTTGGATTTCTTTGGAGAAAGAGTACTACATTGTGGATGAAGACTCCACGTTTTTCGAAGTGACCCTCACACGCAGAGGGTATCTTGAAGAAACATCCTTTATCAGTAAGTAAATTTAGATTGGTTGTGGGTGATAGGTAATGGAATCTAAGCTTAAAAATAATTATGAGAGAGTTCCTTGGAAGAGAATCGACGGCAGGTATGGGGGAACCTCTAAAAAAAATCGTGTGAATTTATGCCATAGTTTTTACTCCACGTTAGTTACAGGATTAAATACACACTCCAACTTTTCATCCTCCTCCTCTTCCTGTTTGCCTCCTTCTGGAAGGTCACAGTCTTTCTGTTTCAACCCAAATGATACCAGGAAAAATGCAATATTTCATAGTCATATACCACAATCCCCAAGTCACTTGGTTTCTTTTAAAATTGCTTTTATGCCTACAATATATGATTATGCTTCTTTCTAGCTATTTCCTTTGAAAAATTATTTGTGAATACATGATATACTATTGTGTTTTGTTGTATCTATTTCCTTCAATTATACATATCTGGCTTTGCCCTGCAATTAAGTTCTAAATTCTTCTAAAACATTTACAGGATCAAATTTTTCTATGTGCTACAAAGACCTATGTCTCCTTGGGGTAAACAGATATAAATGCCTATGTAATACCTGTCATCGTCATCATTAATAATTAGTAATAATGGTTCTAATAATGCATTAGATTTTTATGACATATTCAGCTGCCACCACTTCCAGAGATCATTTTGTCTTTATTTTCATAAGCTACTGAGAAGACAGATAGGAGTGTGTTATCTTCATTTTATAAATGAGCATTCTGAGCTTCCCAGGCATTTGGAATCTAATCAGAGACCTGCCAACATATCAAAGCTGTTGGAGAGAAACCAGAAGGAGGTGTCGGAGAATAGGCAATGAAGAAAAGGCAAGCTTTTCCCCAGTCACCTCTTTAGGCCTGAGGCTCTGGGATAGAACTGCTCCCCTACAAGAGGTCAGTGAAAGAGCACTCTGATTTCTAGGTGGCCCCTAGCCTCAGTCTACACTGCAGGTCACTTTGTCAACCCACAGTGGAATTTGTCAACCCCCAGAGTAACTTGAGCTGAAATATGCTTCCTTTCTCTTGTAGGGTTCTATCTTTATAATTCTTTTACCTCAGGGATTTCCCAGGGGCACAAGATTTGGGTTACTATGTCAAGGACTATTTTCATATCCTACTCAAGACAAAACTCCTCTATCTGTCTAGGACCATTTGGATAGCGGTGGAGTCAACTCCTGAGAGAGGTGTCCCCAGCTCCCTACCTGAACCAGCCCCTACACAGGTGCTATCCCCAGGCCCTGCTTTATTCTTCATAGCACTGAGCATCCCTGGCAAGCATCACATGTCCATCTGTCTACTGTCTGTCCTCCTCAGTAGATTTCCAGCTCCACTATGGCAGACGCTACAATCTGGGTTATGTCGAACTTTGAACACAGCACAGGGCATACGGTAGTCACCCAATCTGTGTTGTTAAGTGAGCTACATATAATCCACTCTTCTGTCCTACAACACATTCCTTAAAAAACCACATCAACACCACACTAGAGAACCTTACTCAGTGCTCCAAGAAGCCCTCCTAGTCCCCTCACCCCAGCCCATGCTGGGTTATTTGTGGATTAAATATGATGAGTGCAAATCAATCTAGCATAATTGCTGGCCTACATTAAATACTCAGTAAATGTTAACTATCATTATTGTACCATGGCACTCACTAAATAGAGTTGAAATCATTTGTTTCTTACTCTTAAGGGTAGTAGTGGCTCTGCCGAATTCAGCTTTGCCTCCTCAGCACCTCACACTGAGCCAATGTTCACCAAATATTAATGGTCACAGGCCTACTCTGTTTACACAGCGATCCCAGGACCTACACTGAGGCTGTGGCTAAGGACACCACTCCCTCCTCCTCATCTTCTCCGAGTCCAACACAGGGGCACAGGAGGCGCTTCCTCAATGTCGAACATTTATTCTCAGCTACCAAACCAGTACTGATGCAAGCCTTCTTCAAACAGTTTTAAGAAGTCAACGTGTGCTCTCTTATCTTGGACATTATAGGTTTGGGTGTCTTTTCAAGATATCAGGTTCTGAGAGTAAGTAGAGGGAAGGACAAAAGGAGCTACGCACCTCATTTTATATAAAGCTTTTCACAGTAGCGGGTACTGCTCCAGGGTGGGTAGTAATATTTGATTTCACATATTCGAACAACGGCAGAGTCTTCCTCTTATAATGAGAGCCAAAGTGAGGAGGTACAGGTATTCTTGCTTCACTAGACATTCATTCAGATGTTAAAATCACAACCAAAAAATATAGAATACTGTGGAACTTTTTGTGGTGAGGGGAGCCTCTCTTCAGTCTGGAGGGGGTAGTACCTTTCACCTTGTGTCTCACTTTGAATACTTTCAACACTATGTTGCTGCTGTTCTGTTTCTTTAGTGAGTCATTAATTCCTATTTCCTAACAGACCTCAAAACCGTCCCCCCTCTCCATTTTTACCAACAGCATCCTACGTGTCTGCAAATCGCTATCAATCCTCTTACAATTATAAATTACTAAACACAGGAGGATTCAAGCCACCAAGAGTAAAGATCCACATGAGAAAAAAATTAATTATGTTAATTAAAACTATTGAAATTACTAGATGCAAAATAATCACCCCCCAAAATGTTTATGGAATACTAATTCCATGCCAAGCACTGTTGTGATCACCAGGAGTGCATCAGTGAACAAAACAGCTGAAGATCTCCACCTCCATACAGTGCCCATTCTGGTGGTTTCTCTGGAAGCGGGAATGGTTTCATCCCATCTCTGAATCCTGAGCACCTGATAGAATTTGGCATATCAGATGCCCTCGGTAATTATTTATAAAATAAATCAGTTAATGACTGTTCTCTGTTCTCTCCTGTCTCTCCTCTTTTCCTGCTTCCCTCTCGCTTCCCTCCACTTTTGCTTATATACACTCTTAGCCAATAAGTATAGTTTAGAAATGTCTTTTGGGAACATTAAAACAGGTACCTGTTACTGTTTTTCATCAGCAGAAGAATCCACTTTGAAAGAATCTTTCTGGGGCATCTGGGTGGCTCAGTGGGTTAAAGCCTCTGCCTTTGGCTCAGGTCATGATCTCAGGGTCCTGGGATCAAGCCCAGCATCTGGCTCTCTGCTCAGCAGGGAGCCTGCTGTCTCCTCTCTCTCTCTCTCTCTCTGCCTCCTTCTCTGCCTACTTATAATCTCTGTCTGTCAAATAAATAAATAAAATCTTTAAAAAAAAAAAAAGAAAGAATCTTTCTTCAGTCACTTGGCTTTATTACATTCATAATTTCCCACTTTTTTTAGGCATTGAAACCAAAGATGAAACTGCAAAAAAAGATAAAGATTTTAAAGGAAAGTCTCAGAAACAGGTCCACTTCAAACCTGGACAGACTACTGCCACATGGAGGGTGAGAATTATATCTGACAATGAATACGAGGCTTCAGAGACCTTCCAGATCATTCTGTTGAACCCTGTCATGGCTGCACTGGAGTCTCCAGAAATGGCAACTGTTGAAATTGTCGACCCTGGGGATGGTATGTGGTTCCTGCTGATATGATTTATTAACCAGTACATGTTCCTGCATCCATTTCAGGCATGCATACCTCCCTGAGGCTCCATAAGCCAAGGAACATGTTCATACCATTTAGGTTTTAAAGTTAAGCGATCACTTTAAGGCAGTAATTTTTCTTTTGCTCCTAGGATTTTTGAAAAGGAATCTAGCAGATTGAAATAGACGTGACTTTATAAGCATTCCTTTAAAATATGCACGAGCCTTCATAGTTTGCTCTCTACACACACAGTATGGTGCCGCTTTGCCCCCAGATCCTCAAGACTCCTTCCAGGCCACTATCTTCCCACCATTTTCAGGGAGCACCTCACAGATCAGGGAGGGACTTTAGATATCCCTTATCCTAGATGTGGCTGCTGGGCACCAGTCAACTTGTTGGCTTTACCACGTGTTCCACAAAGTTCTGTTAGAGTTGTGCATCATATTCTTGAATTCACAGATGCATTTGATTCATTTATTCATTCATTGGTACAGCAAATATCTCCCAAGATAAATTAAAAAGGGAAAATTTTTTAACTAATAATTGTGCCATTGGCTGCCCCTTTTCCTGAAAGGAGAAGAATACTACCTTAAGGAAGGTTTTAGTATTCATCTTTGAATTTTAATTAGACACATTGATTGTCTTAATAGTTGAAAGAATTCAGGCATCCCCTAGAATTACATGACTTACTACCAGAGCGTAAGTCTTAGTTAAATTCGCAAGAATGCATGAAGAGTCCTCTGTATTTGTATGTTCCAAGCTGCATTACAGAGAACAATGATATAATAGAATTTCTACAACAGGATCACAAAGCTTTCCATGGACCAAATAAATCTAGAAACTGTTTCAAATATCTTCCTTCCTTCGAATATCATAATTTATACTAGCATATTAAAATTTCTAAGAAATTTTCCTACAAAGAAACCTGTTTAACTTCATTTAATCAGTTTTCCCAAGCTAGACTATAGACTTTTTAAAAATTTATTGTCCCCAAGGAGTATCCTGTAGTTTCTTATAGTCTCTTACTGTCTCTTATAGTTTTCTCTAAATACAATTTGGGAAATACCATTCTATATACTTTGGGTTTTGGCAGACAAAAGTACAAACTGTCGCCCCATTATCCAATGAACAAGGTATCTTATCAGTTTTGTTGATAACAACACTTAGACCCATGACTCAATTAGGAAAGCCCAATGTTAGGATACATGGCTAAAGCAGTCAAGAGTTCAGAGGTAAGAAAGTAGAGAGATCACCATAGCCTTAAGCAGTTAAACTTCCTGGAAGAGGAAGGATTTGAGCTGAGTCTTAAAGAGTGAATGGGATTTGGATTCATAGATGAAAGAGAGCAGGCTTTTCAAAATGGGAAAATAGAGAACATGTCTGAACAACTCAGTATTAATATATTTTTCCAGTTTTTTAACATGATACTAATACCTTTAATTTACTTTCAGCTTTTTCAAAAGATGTCAAGACAGTAGACTACTGTAGAAGGGTAAAATGGCAGAAAGAAAATTATCACTGGTCTTTTCCTCTGTAAATCAATACCACTATTTTCTTAAAGGTAGATACCAGTATCTGTTGAAACTAATTTAGGCAGCAAAATAAAGAAGAAAAAAATTAACCCATGATTACTAGACATCTCAACATCGAATTCTGGATTATAACTTAGTAATAGCTCCAAAAGAAGAAACGATGTCTATTATAATATTTTTCCTTCTTGCTCCCAAGGGGAAGAATCTATGTATATATATATATATATATGTTATGAAGGAAAGAACTGAAGAAGTTAAATGTGGTTTGATCCATTGTCCACTTCACTCTGGGAGTAGGAACAACCCATTTAAATTTCTATTTTTTTAAAACAAACCCATACATTTAATTGCACAATGCATGCTTAATGAATAGCCTTGGCAAATGTTGAAAAACCCAAAGGAAAATACCACATATAATTCCATCAACAAGAGATAACCAATATTCATATTTATATTTCAGTGAATGTTCTGATGATGTGTATACATGCAGAAATATACACACGTGTGCGTACATATAGACGCACACGCAGAGCTCAGTAGACCCCAATGGGTATGTTATTTTAAAGATTAAAGGTAGGATTATGTTAACTATACCAGAACTAAAATAAAAAGCTTAATAAGAAAATCAAGAGAAAACCAGTAACTTATTTTTCTCAAAATATTAATTGGCCAGTGTCTTCCACACGATATCAGTACAATAAGTGTTGAATAAAATGTTTGTTGAATAAAGCAGGGAAAAAAATGTTTTCTGCATTAATCAATTAGATTACCTGACAGTTGAAAGCATCACAAAATTATATATAAGCAGTAAAAGTAAAGCAAGGGTAGAAATGTGTGATCTCTAGAAGACCTAAAATTTGATTTAATTGTTGCAAGATTTTCCCTTCCATTTTAGTGCTAGCTTTCCTTTTAAACCTTTCAAAAGCCTCCCAAACCCAATTCCACTGCTTTTCTAGCTCCACTTAATATGAAACATTTTCTATCCCAACTACATCTCATATGGTTAATCATGTTTGAAAAATGTAGGGGTCAAAGACTATGCACATTTCTACTCAGTTTAAAATATCACCAATTATCACCAGTCCACTTGAAGTCTTGCTGAAGTATTTTCTACCATCTTTTCTAGAATCAATGGTTTATATTCCAGAGGCGGAATACAAAATAGAGGAGCATGTTGGAGAGCTTTTGATTCCAGTAAGACGGTCTGGGGATGCTAGCCAAGAACTAACGGTCATTTGCTCTACACATGAAGGTAGGAGGCTTTGCAGGGTGCTGACATCCAGGAATAAGATTCTCAGGCAGAACTGTGGGGCTGTGGGGAGTAGCTGGGTGGTAAGCCAAGCGTGTGGAGGACGGAAGCCTGGATCAGCCCGGGACCCTACCCTGCTGCCTGACAACCTTGTGACCATATGCAGGTGCCCTAATTCGGCTGTAGCTGCTCTCTTGAACCAAGGGTAAAATTTCACTGGAAACTGGGCCAAAAAAATATGTTGTAACTACCTCATAAAGTTGTTTGAGGGTCAAATGAGACATTTTATGTGAAAATAGTTTATATATGCTGGTAGAAAATATTTTTAATATTTTTATTTTTAATAGCCCTCATTGCACCTAAGAAACAAAGTAAAATAGTCTGTATGTGCTACTCAGTCTCTTCTTCTCCTCCCTCTCCACTCTCAACAATGAAAAATGCCCCCTAATCATGGGCCCAGGTGTCCTTATCCCTCAAAACAACGTCCCATTCTTTCTGACCTCTCCATTTCTATGCAGTCAAAATTTAGCTGTCCTCTGTCCAATCTGTCAAGGTTGTATTTTTTTCACTCATTAGAACTAAGTAATAGACAAAAACGATGGACCTATAAGAAGACCACACAAATGAGAAGAAGAATAAACTATAAAAGTAAACTACATATTTCTACACTCACACCGTATTTCATCTCCGACATCAGAAGTGTGCAGGTTTTTCCCATACCAAGCAATTCTCCAGTTTCTGCACACCTCAGCTGGGTGTCCTAAAATTTATTTCGGATGACATCTACCTGGAGATAATACAGACCCTACAGGGTAAGGGCTCCATCCCACCAGACAACATAGTTGTCACTGTGTTTCTGACCTACTGGAGGTTCCCACTACCCTTGTTTGGGTTTGATAATTTTCTAGAACAGCCTACAAAAACTCAGGAAACCATTTACTTCCTAGATTACAGGTTTGCTGTAAAGGATACAACTCAGAAACCACCAGATGGAAGAAATGGACAGGCAAGGTTATGTGGAAAGGGGCACAGAGCTCCCTTGTCCTCTCTGGGCGTGTCCCCTTCCTAGCACCTAGAGGTGTTCAGCAACCCTCAAGCTTTCTGAACAGGTTGGTTAGGCTTTTTTTTCTGGAGACTTCATCACATAGGCATGGTTGATTAAATTATTGGCCATTGGTGATTAAATCATCCCCCAGCTCCCCTTCCTTCCCTGGGCTTTAGGGGTGGGGCTGAAAATCCTAAGCCTCTAATCACTGGTTGGTTTCTCCAGCAACCAGTGTCCCACCCCCAGTGCTATCTAGGAGCCCCCACCACCACTCATCTCATTAGCATGCAAAAAGACAAATCACTTCAAAGATTCTAGGGTTGGAGGAGCTTGTGTGCCAGGAAACAGGAACAGAAAACAAATATATATATTACTTATGTCCCAGGCTAATTTATTCAGAGCTCACTATAGCTATGGGGTCAGCCACCATCACTTGCATTTGGCAGAGATTCAAAGGCAGGCAGAGGAGTGCACAGCTTCATAATGGAAAAAAAGGGAAGGCATCCCTTGATTGGAGGCTGTTGGATTAAGGAAGCTGGAGGCCTACATGTTTGATTAGAGAAGTATGTTCGGCTTTCTCTGGTTGGTCCTAAATTGGAAGCCAGGGCAAAAATTAGAGAAGCTGGCGGTTACTAAGTCCTGACCTTTTGCAGCCAAATGTCGCAAGAGGTAGTGGTTTCACATCATAGATGAGTGGCTGCAGAGGGTGGGTCAGATTTCTGTTTTTATATATGGCCTGACCACAGTCCATTCATTTGTGCAATCTCTCCAAATCTATGCTCACACTTCCTAAACACCTAACAATTCAGGACACAGCCCCCACAATTGAGAATCATCTACCCAATCTATTAATAGTGCCAAGGTTGAGGAAAAGAGTGAGAATAAATTCTCCTCTGCCCTGAGGACAAGGAATTTGGCAGTAAGCAGGTAATTCATTTTGAGATTTTTCAAAGCCAACTACAAGGACAAGACATCTTCGAGATCTTCACATTTGTTTTTGGCTTTATATCCAGACATAAATGTCCCTGTTCATTAAAGCCTGTTCTTTTAACTAAGACTCCCCTCTCCCCTGGCATCAGACACTGCCAGCTACATGTAACTTACATTTTAATGTGAATGTTATCCCGCACAGGAAGTGAAAAGCAAGGAGAAGAAATTACAAGGTGAGGCAGTCCTTGAGGTCTTCTTTGCCAGATGATCCCTGGGAGGACGTGCTTTACTCTCTCTTCCAACTCCAGTCTGGGCTCTATTTCAAGTCTTAGAATGAATGAGGACCTGGGCATGCAGGGGAGGGGCTGCAGCTGGGCAGAGACCTGTGCTCATCCTCTGCTCTTGGCTTCCAGCTGGGCTTCTTCTGATACCAGTGGCATATTCTCTGCCCACACTACTCATACGGTCTGGAAGACAAGGGTTCTAGAGTTTCCCAGATGTGAATGGGAGAAATGAGGGGGTAAATAGACCAACTTGGAAGATTCCAGTTGCAATTGCTAAACTGGAAAGGACCACCAAGGTCTGCCCATCCCTCTGCTTCTGGAAAGAGCTGCATTGTGGAAAGATCAGCAGAACAAACTAGGAAGTTCAGAAGGTTTGGCAATGAGTCATTTAGAATAAAGGGATGTGTCCATTCCACATGGGAGAAGCTGCACCCAGATCTAGCTTCCCATAGAACTCCTCAGTGGGACCCGACTTCCAATAAAGTCTCTCAGTTCAAGACGGATATTCCCAGAAAACTCCCTACTTAGCTGGGACACACAATTCAGACTGCTCAGTACCTGAGTCTTGACCCACACAAAAGATAGTTCTCGTGCTTTCAGTAAAAAATAAAAATAAGTTTAAAAAGTATAACAGGGCCAGAGCCTTTCCCTGGAGTACAAAGCCACGGTGTTCATGGTCACACCAATTCTGGCACACCTCTCTGGAATCACAGGAGACAGAGAACTTGTAAATTTTGTATGCACATTTGAGTGCCATTGTGGTATCTATCCTCACTTAATCCCCACAGATACTAAAAAATCTCAGAGAGTAAGAGTTTAATTTGGTTATTTAAAGATTTATTTGTTTTTGAGAGAGAGAGAGAGCATGGGGGAAGAGGCAGAAGGAGAGGGAGAGAGAGTCTTTCTTTTTTCTTATAATTTTTTTATTTTTTTATGAACATATAATGTATTATTAGCCCCAGGGGTACAGGTCTGTGAATCACCAGGCTTACACACTTCACAGCACTCACCATAGCACATACCCTCCCCAATCTCCATACCTCACCACCCTCTCCCTACCCTCCTCCCCCAGCAACCCTTAGTTTGTTTTGTGAGATTAAGAGTTTCTTATGGCTTATCTCCCTTCTGATCCCATCTTGTTTCATTTATTCTTTTCCTACCCCCCAAAACCCCCACATTGCATCTCCACTTCCTCATATCAGGGAGATGATATGATAGTTGTCTTTCTCCAATTGACTTATTTCTCTCAGCATAATACCTTCTAGTTCCATCCATGTCATCACAAATGGCAAGATTTCATTTCTTTTGATGGCTGCATAATAATATATATATATATATATATATATATATATATATATATATATACCATATCTTCTTTATCCATTCATCTGCTGACGGACATCTAGGTTCTTCCCATAGTTTGGCTATTGTGGACACTGCTGCTATAAACATTCAGGTGCACATGCCCCTTCAGATCACTACGTTTGTATCTTTAGGATAAATACCCAGTAGTGCAATTGCTGGGTCATAGGGTATCTCTATTTTCAACTTTTTGAGGAACTTCCATGCTGTTTTCCAGAGTGGTTTCACCAGCTTGCATTCCCACCAACAGTGTAGGAGGGTTCCCCTTTCTCCACATCCTCACCAGCATCTGTCATTTCCTTACTTGTTAATTTTAGCCATTCTGACTGGTGTGAGGTGGTATCTCATTGTGGTTTTGATTTGTATTTCCCTGATGCCAAATGACGTGGAGCACTTTTTCATGTGTCTGTTGGCCGTCTGGATATCTTCTTTGCAGAAATGTCTGTTCATGTCCTCTGCCCATTTCTTGATTGGATTATTTGTTCTTTGGGTGTTGAGTTTGATAAGCTCTTTATAGCTTTTGGATACTAGCCCTTTATCTGATATGTCATTTGCAAATATCTTCTCCCATTCTGTCAGTTGCCTTTTGGTTTTGTTAACTGTTTCCTTTGCCCATGCAAAAGCTTTTGATCTTGATGAAGTCCCAATAGTTTATTTTTGCCCTTACTTCCCTTGCTTTGGCGATATTCCTAGGAAGACGTTGCTGCAGGTGAGGTCGAAGAGGTTGCTGCCTGTATTCTCCTCAAGGATTTTGATGGATTCCTTGGGAGAGAGTCTTAAGCAGACTCCTCACTGAGTGTAGAGCCCAGTCTGGGGCTTGATCTCCACAACCCCAAGATCATGATCTGAGCCGAAACCAGGAGCCTGATGCTTAACCGACTGTACCACACAAGCACCCCTTAATTTGGTTGTTTAAACTTTTATGGAATATTTATTTAAAATTAATCTTCACTAATTCTTATTGTCATGAGTAAATTAAGCATAAACTGTATGAACGGTTGAATGGAAAGCAAATGCATGCTTTTTAACTTAGTAGTAATTTACAAATACCAAATGCATATGACATCTACTGCTAGATAAAGGGAGTGACTCATTTTATGTTGTGCTTTGAAGGGAATGCCAAGGTCCCACCATTAAAGTTTCAGTCTGCTATGGAATTGCCTGTCCTTGCTACCTGTCTGTAAGGTCCATCATCAGTATTCTGGGACTGTGATATAAGAACATTGTATTTAAAAAAAAAAAAATTCTTTGGGAGAAGAGCTGAAGGGATTAACTCCCTCCATGATGAAGAACTGTAACTCTCTAGTGAAATGTTTTAAGCTCAAGGATACCTTGGGAACTATGTGTGCAAATCAATTCTTGGCCCTGTTTTATTCTTAAGATAGATGACATTTATCTTTTTTTTCTTCTTCTCAATAGTCACTTCCTTGTTAGGAAACT
This sequence comes from Mustela nivalis, assembly GCF_964662115.1. Classification (NCBI taxonomy): domain Eukaryota; kingdom Metazoa; phylum Chordata; class Mammalia; order Carnivora; family Mustelidae; genus Mustela; species Mustela nivalis. Next base: position 9,540 of record NW_028134771.1, on the reverse strand, counting down.
GCTCTTATTGGGGGGAAGAAAAAAAAAAAAACAGCCAATGAAGAGCAAACCACAGAACCTAAAACCAACAATCCAGGAATGGTGCCGAATCATCCGCGGTTTTGGTCAGCCCCAAGTCAAATAGTTTGAGGTTTTTAAATGATCGACTTTATCCATTTGCAAAGGACCGTGTGGTGAACCACAGGCCATGGTCCAGCCCACTTCTCTGATTGGGCTGTTTCTCTGGGTCATGTTAAGGAGGAGGTAGACAGCACATGATTCTGAGCAGGTTCCAAGCACATCCAAACAGAAGACTTTCTCCTATTTTTTTTTTTTCCCTTAAAAAAAAAAAAAAAAAAAACTCTGTGTCTATTTATTTGGTTATAACAGTGTTCATAGGTTGTAGAAGCTACACCTTGGATCAACTAGAATATTCTTGACTGGAGGCTTGCTGAGGGCAGACTCCTTCAGTTTTTATTTCAACCTCAGTCCTGCAGTTCTAGATTGACAGTTATTTTCTCCCAGCATTTTGAATTGTCAGTGTCTTCCAGCTCCCACTGTTGTTGTTAAAAAGGCTACCCATGGTTTAAAGTCATCTTTGCAGTGATCTGTCTTTTCTATGCGTTTAAGATCTTCTCGCATTTATTTGACTGAGTCTGTGAAAGATCTGAGGACTTTACGTGTGGAGGCTTTCCTCCAAGGAGGATTTGTGTTGCTTCCTCCAGGATTTAAGAGCAGTGCTGACCCAGAAACACTCCTGCTCACCTCCATCCCAGGCTTAACTACAGAGTTTCGGGTTCTGGAAGCGGATGGAGCCTCAGGGCAGGATGCAGCGCCCCCTGCAGGGATGATGCTGTACTTGTTCTCACGACCACACCGCTTCTACGTGGAATTCCCTTCTCTAGCTTTATGACATTTGGGGTTTAGGGGTTTTAGAATATTGTTTTTCTTTTATTCTGGCCCTTGGTGATTTTCTTTACTCCTATGAGCACAGAAAAGCCAGAATAACATTTCTTCTGCATGTTTTGTGCTGGGAGAGCTTCCCAGAGTACCTAATTAGCCGCAGTACTGGGAACAGTGTCCCAAAGACTCTTCTAGACAGCACTCCCATGCTGCTCCAACTCAGCGTTCCCCACACTTCCTTTCTCTCCACTTGCGCCCCCCACCTGTCCCAGTCACAGACCCTTCCGGCCGTGACATGGACTGTGCCCAGGGCTTCTGACAATGACCTGTCCAACCAGAAGTTAAATGCTGCGTTTTTAAAGAAGGTGATTTCCTGTCGTGCTGCCTTATAAAAATCTATACTAAAGGGAATATGTATGTTTAAAATAATGTATAATTAAGTAATATAATAACTAAAGATAATGTGGAGAAGTAAAAATGCCCCATCAGGAGATGGATCTTTGACTCACAGATAAGTCTCCAGGGTGTTCTCTGCCTCAATTTTCTCATTGATAAAATGCCCTTGCCACCCCATAAAGTTATCAAATACCATAATATAGTGATGATTCTATTGCCCTTTAGTATAGTTTCTTGAGAGGGCTTTCTCTGACTTTAAGTATGATCTATGATCTTTATAAAGCAAATGTACTATGTGGCCACAGAAACTGAGCCATATATGTTCTCTATAAAGAAAAAATTGTTTTGTTTTTTTAAAATAACTTCATAGATTCTCAGACTCCCAGTAACAGAGTCTGGGATGGGTGTGGATCGGGTAAAATCTATGCCATCATCATCAACGATGCAGTGGCATGCTAGATCCTGCTAGAAACTGAGGGTAAGAGTCAGTTGTGTATGCCGTCATCCCAAATCTACGTTCTGACTTCACACTGATATTTACATGGCAAAAATCGGCAAAGGCTACTTTTTGGTATTTTGTTTATTGGGAGAGCTAGCTGTTAGACGTTACCAGCAAACATTCTTGCTGGTGCTGCTGGAGGGTAGTTCTTAGGTTAGTATGAAATGAATCCTCAGATCTAACCTTAATTTTGGAGATCTGAACGGTACTCACGAGACAGTCCATCCTGCCTCATAATCTACCTTCGAAAGCAACAAGAGACCTATTATATGAGAGCCTTCTCTAATGTTCCCTGCAAAAATGCTATAGAACAACACTGGCTGTAAGACTTGAGGCCCAGTTGCTAAAGTGTCTTTTTGAAAACAACCAGGAACACCATTCCTACTCCTTGGACATGCTTCACTATTACATAAGAGATACATACAGACTCTTGCCAAGGACCTGTTCTTATTCCTCGGGTTATAGTTAATGTTTTCAGAACAGAATTTTCTCTCTGAATTCCTGGGAATTCTTAACTTGCTACCAATAAAACAGTGCTTTGATTTATTTTTTTTTATTTTTTTTTACTACTTTTTTTTTATTTTTTAATTTTTTATTTTTTATAAACATATATTTTTATCCCCAGGGGTACAGGTCTGTGAATCACCAGGTTTACACACTTCACAGCACTCACCAAAGCACATACCCTCCCCAATGTCCATAATCCCACCCCCTTCTCCCAAACCCCCTCCCACCAGCAACCCTCAGTTTGTTTTGTGAGATTAAGAGTCACTTATGGTTTGTCTCCCTCCCAATCCCATCTTGTTTCATTTATTCTTCTCCTACCCACCTAAGCCTCCATGTTGCATCACCACTTCCTCATATCAGGGAGATCATATGATAGTTGTCTTTCTTTGCTTGACTTATTTCGCTAAGCATGATATGCTCTAGTTCCATCCATGTTGTCGCAAATGGCAAGATTTCATTTCTTTTGATGGCTGCATAATATTCCATTGTGTATAGATACCACATCTTCTTGATCCATTCATCTGTTGATGGACATCTAGGTTCTTTCCATAGTTTGGCTATTGTGGACATTGCTGCTATAAACATTCGGATGCATGTGCCCCTTTGGATCACTACATTTGTATCTTTAGGGTAAATACCCAATAGTGCAATTGCTGGGTCATAGGGCAGTTCTATTTTCAACATTTTGAGGAACCTCCATGCTGTTTTCCAGAGTGGCTGCACCAGCTTGCATTCCCACCAACAGTGTAGGAGGGTTCCCCTTTCTCCGCATCCTCGCCAGCATCTGTCATTTCCTGACTTGTTGATTTTAGCCATTCTGACTGGTGTGAGGTGATATCGCATTGTGGTTTTGATTTGTATTTCCCTGATGCCGAGTGATATGGAGCACTTTTTCATGTGTCTGTTGGCCATCTGGATGTCTTCTTTGCAGAAATGTCTGTTCATGTCCTCTGCCCATTTCTTGATTGGATTATTTGTTCTTTCAGTGCTTTGATTTAAATTGAAATAAATACCAGTAGTCTCTGTTCTTGACTACTACATATAACTGATCATTGGTTTTCCAAAGTAAAATTTCCAGAATCCTAGGAAGACTGGGTCATTTAGATAAACTGAATTTTTTTTATTAAATGAGAAGTAAATTAGACTCTTTTCTATCAATGCTGGTGTTTTAAAAAATTTTGCTGGGTGGGCCTGGGTGGCTCAGTCAGTTAAGCAGCAGAGCCTTGATTCCAGCTCAGCTCATGATCTCTGGGCCCTGGAATCAAGCCCCAGGCTCGGGCTCCATGCTCAACCAGGAGTCTGCTTGAGGTTCTCTCTCTCTCTCTCTCTCTCTCTCTCCCTCTGCCCCTGTGCCCATATACACACACTCTCTCTCCCTTTCCAAGAATAAATAAATAAATCTTTTTTTTTCACTTGCTAAAAAATGCTGAAATGTACTGTTTTACTTTTTCTTTTAGCAGAGTTCCACGGCCAAACGATTTTCAGTAAGAGTTATATTTCAGTCTTTCACTGAAGCCGGAAAGCTACCTATTTAAATGAATGCCTCTTTCACCAAGTGGATCAATCAGCTGAAAAAATTGAACGGAAAAGGGGAAAATCCCACTCACTTTTGTTTTATGAACTATGATAAATCATTATTTGACCGTTCACTAGACAAAATACATTGCAAAAAAGATTTAATAAAGATAGTTGCTATTTAGTAAAGATAACATTAGATACTCACTATGCAAGTTCCGTGTGTATCTACTTTTAGTATTTATCCTGAGGAGCTAAATGTGCAGTTTCTGATAAAGTGGTTTTTTCACATCGGCTGTCATATCAACATTCTGCACACCAGATGACTAGGGGAAAGAAAAAAGTGTATTCTCACGTATCATCCCTTCTAAACTTTGCACTCTTAGAAAAGCATCCCAAAGGTTGTTTGTTATCTAATCAGATTATTATAGACTTTATGTCCTTTTTTCCATTTTGTGTGTATATTTTGAAGCTTAAAAAGTCTCCCCAGTAGGGTGCCATCATGTCCTGTGAGCATCTTGTCTTGGAGCCACTTACCTCTCTATTTAAGTGGGAAGTGCTTTTCTCTAGTGCTTGTTGATGGCCTTGCCTCTGACATCCTAAGGACCAGCCTCTCCTTCCTGACTTGGCTCAGAAAGCTTTTCAGTGCATGGATTTCACAGGACTGAAGCAGGAGGGAACGTCATGAAGGAACAAATTTCAAAACACAGGCTGGCACTGGGATTTGGTTAGCTTTCCCCGAATCTGCTCATCCTCCCCCTGCCCCACCCACTGCCATAGCTATCCATGTCTAGCAGTTCCTGCCCTTTGCCTTTGTAAACAAGTTTTCTTCTCATCAGCCCCTCTGACTCGAACCTTTTTTTAAGTTCCCAGAATAACCAAACAGTCCATTTGTTACTACCTGATAATTCTAAAATTTGTTCTATTGAAAAGTCATCCTGAAACATTTTGTGAGTTAGTGCCCCTCACAGCAAAACCTAGAAAGTCAATTTGGAAAGCATTTTCATTTTTTAACAAGTTGTACGTAGACATGCATGTAGATATCAACTTGTATTTATATTGACTCCCATTAGCGAGAAGACTGTGGACATTGGCATTAGCCCTCAGGTACGCATTTACCACAGCTACAAGAAAGAGAGACAGAGTGTCAGTTCAGAGGTTCACTGCTATATCCCCACTGCTTCTCAATAAGAGAAGTGTGGTGAGAAACATTTAGGCTTTCAAAAATTGCTTATTTAATAAATTGAGTTATTTTACAACACTCTTTGTTCTGCCTCAATCTGGTCTGCCTAAGTCATTTAGGTTACTGTGACTACTTTCTACTCTTTCAGCTCTCAATCTGTGTGTTGCTATTTTTTTAATACTGCAAAAAAAATGCACTGACTTGAACTCTTAGGATCAAAGTGGGGATTGAAAGATGGTACAGTTACTATGGAAAACAGTACAGAAGTTGCTCAAAAAATCAAAAATAGAACTGCTACATGGTCCAGCAATTCCATTTCTGGGTATATATCCAAAGAAGTTTAAAGCAAAGTTGAAGAGATCTTTGCACACCCTTATTTGTAGCAACATTCATTCACAATAGCCAAGGTGAAGCAACCCAAGTATTCATGGACAAATGGATGGATAGACAAAACGTGGTTTATACACACAATGGACTACTAATCAGTCTTAAAAAAAAAAAAAAAGGAAGAAAATCCCATCACATGCTACTACATGGATGAAGCTTGAGGACACTGTGCTCAATGAAAAAGCCAGTCACCAAAAAAAAAAAAAAAAAACTTAATAAAAAAAAAATTCCACTAACATGAAGTACCTAGAGTTGACAAATTCATGGTGATTGCCAGAAACTGGGAGTGGGGTGGGGAGAAGGAAATGGAAATTTGTTATTATTTAATGAGCATATAGTTTCCATTTTGCAGCTCTGCCACTGCAGGAAGGGTCTGCACCATGACCACCTCATGGTTCTCTGGTTCTCATCTCTCCACACTTCAGTGTTCCCATCTGTAACATGAACAAATTGAGATAAACCAGGCCTAGGATTTTACAATCCTTCAGTTTATTTAGCCCCTAATCCAAACAGACCTTATTCAATACATACCCTGTTTAGAGACCACTAACTGTGGATCATGTCAAAATACCAGGGTTGGCTCTGAAAGCTTTCTAATTACAATATTAATATCTGTGACTGTCAGAGATAGTTGTGATTTATAAGTCATACAACATTGTGCTCAATGCTATTACATCAAAAGAGTTTGAAGAACCAGTGGGGAACAGGTTTCCTACTTAATTCCATTTCTTTTCACCTTCTCTGTTCCATCTCTTGTTCCTATAGGTTCTGCCACAGGCTCCATTCCTTCCACAGTGTTATCTTTCTCCGACTACATCTCTCGTCCAGAAGGCCACACCAGCATCGTCCACTTTGACAAGGATGAGGTTGAGAAGAGCTGCCGGGTCTTGATCATCGATGACTCCCTCTATGAACAGGAAGAATTCTTTAGCATTTCACTGAGCCTGCCAATGGGAGGGCGACTGGGAGCCCAGTTCCCCACCACCAAGGTGGTTATCCTAGCTGATGGTGGTGATCGTAAGTCCATTTCCTGCTTTCAACTCTTGGCAATAACTGTCTTCTTCTTACACTCTTCTTCTTACACTGTCCTTCAACAGTTGAGAGACAAATCTCACTTAAGTTATCTATTAAAGGAATATTTGGTGTTCCTCTTTCTCCAAAAGCTGTGAATGGCTTGTCAAATATGTAGATATCACCAACACCAAAAACAAAATAGCAGTTCAGGGAGATAAAATATCTGTGTATAACTTTACTAGGAAAAAAAAAAAAAAAGCCTAAGAAATGACCTAAGACTTGAAAAGAAGCCAAGAAGAGGACCAAAGTTTAGTATCTGGTTTCCCAAACAGGACTGCCCACAGGGACCCTCATCTTAATAGCACAAGGGAGGTGGGGGGGGGGGTGTGCTCACAGCAGGAGGTACGTGAGTTTCAGATGGTACAGGGGTCCCATGGAGCACCCATGTATAGGCACCCAGACTTCTCTTCCTACCCCTATGTGCCAGGGAATTTGGCTCCAATTCCTAGGGAGCCCAGCTGAAATTCAGCCAGAGAAGAGGGGGTGTTCCTCACACCTCAACACCAACCCCATGCCCCAGATATGGTAAGAAGTAATAAGCTCAGTATGATTTTCCTAGGTCTCCATTGCCCTTTTTACCAGAGGCACTTTCAAAAGAGATAATGTAAGTCAAGCCAGAGGCAGGATCAGACTATTTTATTACTGTCTCAGACTGCTTCATCTCTCAAATGTGCCTCTATCAGGATTGGAGTGGTCATGAGGTGCCGTGTTCAGATCTAGACAAGATTAAAATGACTGCTACCTCAGACCCAAAATTAGGGTGACTGCTTTATGGCTACACACAGAGCTTCTGTAAAACTGAGAGCTGAGCCAAGAGACAGAGTCGGGGCTGGAGAGTGCACACACCCTAGCTGGTAGGGTAGATGTGTTCCATGTTCTGGGTGACATGATGCTTTTCTAGCCACCAAAGAATGAAGGAAGATAGGAGTGTGATCAAAGGTTTTTTTTTTTTATTTGTTTGGTCTCTTAAGTGGGTTTATTTGTTGATGTTGTGTCCTATGGACAAAATCTCAGAGTTGTACAACAGACTAATTTGGCTCCATTAAGAGGATAAAAATCATCATGAACGTAGGTCCATTCCAAAACATATTTTCACAAGTATCAAGGGCTAAGGATAAGTATAGACCCTGAGGCCTAGGATTCCTTTATTTTGTACTTTTCTTTTCAAAAATTTCTCCATTAGAATTAAGAGAATGATTGTTTTTCTTCAAATGTATGAATTTTCACTGTATGGAAATTTAAAATTTGTATTATCTTCTCTTCTAAACCAAAAAGTTATTAGGAAGTGTCTACTAAGAATATCAATATGATTATCCAGTTTTTCTGGAAAGAGAAATGTTATTCATAGTCTTAGATGTAAATTATCTCTTGTCGTCCCAAAAGAAGTAAAGGAAAATCTGAGTAAATTTAACTAGTTGAGACTCCTGAAAAATCCAATACCTCAAGTCTATTTGATAAATATGAAGGGCAGTCTGAAAGGAAAGAATGATGATATGGTGTTTTGTGGTTTTTGAAGCTCAAATGAAAGACTAGATTCTTTTTAATATCAGGGTTATGATTATGATTAGGACTAGAGCACCTAACTCTTACTGAGAACTAGGGGAAATTTGCTGGCCTGAGTTCCAGAGACTGAGAAGTTCAGGGCAAAACAAGAAGAAAGAGAGAAGGACTTCTTAGATCATTCTACATAATTTTTTTTTTCTTAGTAGCTCTTTCCTTTTCCAACCAATTCTCAGTTTTCTCTAGTGAGAAGGACTTCACATGAAAAGATGGAAATCTATAAAAAGAAAGTTTCAAATTCCTTTTCCCTTCACTATGATACCTCTCTCTATTGCCAGAAAGGTGATGTCAGTACAATCTGAGTTTTCTTTGCTGGACCTAGTTATTGTTCCAAGTATACAAGGAAAAATAAAAAAGGGCAGGAGAAAAATGAAATAGAATCAGGAAGTGAAATGCCAAAGTGATGAGAGCCTGCACTGGGAGCTTAAAGACTTGGATCCTGAACCTGGGCACCACTACCAATCCAGGTGACCCTGGAGCTCTTTGCCCCTCAAGCTCTCTAGAGCTCAATTTGCCAATTCATAGAAGAAGGAGGTTTAAATGTGTTGTCTCTAGGGACCCTTCCATCTCTAGAATTTGATGGTTCTTGAAGTCATTTTAAGATGAAGGTTTTAGTTAATTAATACTCCTATCCATAAAATGAAGTACCCTGCAGAAGATTTGAGTATTTTTTAAATAAAATTTTTCATGGACTTAGACGCTTGTGTTAAAATTTTACTCCTAAAAATTCGGATAAAGAACAGAACTAATCATTGAACTTGAAGGGTCTTGTGATTCAGGCTATCCATTTTGTCTTCTATTTCTCCAAGGTTTCTCCCAAATAAATAAATTCCTATTATTTGACTCATGATATTTTTTCCTACTTGGGTGCTAGGAGACCTCCAAAAGTAAAGCTGTATAGTTTTCCATGTTTTAACATTTTCCAAGCATAGAATGAGTTACACTTTGATAAGGAAATACATTACAGTCCCATCCACATATTTAGAAAGACATGTTTATTAAAAATCTTCCTGAAAAACTAAAGCAAAATTCAAGAATAAGATTGACTTTCAATGATTCTCTTTTTTCCCAGCAAGAAGTATATTTCCTTCAACCTCTTTACCTAACACTTTCTAAGACTTTATAAAAAAAAAAAAAAAAACCAGAATGTACCCTAAAACTACAAACACTAGAAATGATCATAAATGATGAGACAAACAAGAAAATTCGCAGGTCTCAGCATGGACTACAACTTTGTTGGTGAGCTCAAAACTGAGTTTACTCTTGGAACTTGGACAGAGCTTCCTGACCTACATGTCAATGTTTGTATGTGCAGTAAGACATGAATGGCTGTCAAGGGGTTGGACATGCAAGTTCATTGGTCAGTGTGGTAGGTGGAATAATAGCCCCCAAATGAATCCATATCCTAATCCCTAAAATTCATTAGTATGTTACCTTATTTGGGAAAGACTGTAGATGGGATTAAATTGAGGATCCTGAGATGGATAGATTATCCTGGATTATCCAAGTAGGCCCAATATAATCACAAAGGTCCTTA